>NC_134696.1:93813711-93978711 GCF_050947455.1 Rhinoderma darwinii | reverse complement strand
GATAGATAGATAGATATGAGATAGATTAGATAGATAGATAGATAGATAGATAGATAGATAGATAGATAGATAGATAGATAGATAGATAGATAGATAGATAGATAGATAGATAGATAGATAGGTGGATAGGTGGATATTGTATAGATAGATAGATAGATAGATAGATAGATACATATGAGATAGATAGATAGATAGATAGATAGATAGATAGATAGATAGATAGATAGATAGATAGATAGATAGATAGATAGATAGATAGATAGATATGAGATAGATAGATAGATAGATAGATAGATAGATAGATAGATAGATAGATAGATAGATAGATAGATAGATAGATAGATAGATAGATAGATATTAGATAGATAGATAGATAGATAGATAGATAGATAGATAGATAGATAGATAGATAGATAGATAGATAGATAGATAGATAGATAGATAGATAGATAGATAGATAGATATGATAGATAGATAGATAGATAGATATGAGAGATAGATAGATAGAGAGATAGATAGATAGATAGATAGATAGATAGATAGATAGATAGATAGATAGATAGATAGATAGATAGATAGATAGATAGATAGATAGATATGAGATAGATAGATAGATAGATAGATAGATAGATAGATAGATAGATAGATAGATAGATAGATAGATAGATAGATAGATAGATATGAGATAGATAGATAGATAGATAGATAGATAGATAGATAGATAGATAGATAGATAGATAGATAGATAGATAGATAGATAGATAGATAGATAGATAGATAATATAGATACAGATAATATAGTAGATACATATAGATATAATAGCTATATAGATATAACGGCGGTGCTCGGTGCGGCTCCTCTTACCTCCTTGGTGCTCAGGTTTCCCCGTACATATTTGGCAGCAGAGAACCGCAGGGATCCGAGGAGGAGCAGGAGCAGCCCGGGGCCCGCTGGGGGCCCCATTACCGGGCCCGGCGGTCGGGAGAGCGGGGCAGAGAAGGCTGGGACACCGCAGCAACGGATAAGGACTGGGGGCGGATGCGGAATCTTCCGGGGTACGATACAGCGGGGAGAGGACGGGAGACTCCGGGGCTGGTCACTGCTGGGGAGCTGTGTGGAGACTGTATCACCGGGAAGAGAGGCGGCACCGGGAGAACGGAGCAGAGCGCAGGCACAGGACACGGGGGCGAGCACTGCGGAGACACGGGATACAGGAGGGGGGGCCCAGCGGCTCCTGTATACAGCACGGGGTCCGGGCACGGGAGAGGGGGCTGTGTGCGGGGGAGGGGTCTGTGCAGATGGGGGTCTGAGGTGCAGAAGACTAGGATGCACACATCCTGGGGGCAGGGGGTGTCTATGCAGAGGACTTTTAGGGTGCACACATCCTGGGGGCAGGGGGTGTCTATGCAGAGGACTTTTAGGGTGCACACATCCTGGGGGCAGGGGGTGTCTATGCAGAGGACTTTTAGGGTGCACACATCCTGGGGGCAGGGGGTGTCTATGCAGAGGACTTTTAGGATGCACACATCCTGGGGGCAGGGGGTGACTATGCAGAGGACTTTTAGGGTGCACACATCCTGGGGGCAGGGGGTGACTATGCAGAGGACTTTTAGGGTGCACACATCCTGGGGGCAGGGGGTGTCTATGCAGAGGACTTTTAGGGTGCACACATCCTGGGGGCAGGGGGTGACTATGCAGAGGACTTTTAGGGTGCACACATCCTGGGGGCAGGGGGTGTCTATGCAGAGGACTTTTAGGGTGCACACATCCTGGGGGCAGGGGGTGACTATGCAGAGGACTTTTAGGGTGCACACATCCTGGGGGCAGGGGGTGTCTATGCAGAGGACTTTTAGGGTGCACACATCCTGGGGGCAGGGGGTGACTATGCAGAGGACTTTTAGGGTGCACACATCCTGGGGGCAGGGGGTGTCTATGCAGAGGACTTTTAGGGTGCACACATCCTGGGGGCAGGGGGTGTCTATGCAGAGGACTTTTAGGGTGCACACATCCTGGCGGCAAGGGGTGACTCTGCACAGGACTTTTAGGGTACAGTAGGCTCAGGTACAAAGATAATGGGTCTACGGGATCAGGGTGCAGAAGGCTTATATGGTGCTGAGATCCTGGGTGCAGGGGGATTAGGGTGCAGAAGGCTTTTAGGGTGCTGAGATCCTGGGTGCAGGGGGATAAGCATGGAGAGAGCTCTTAGGGTGCAGGGGGTCTGGGTTCTTTCTGCAGGGTGATAATATTGTAGAGACTGGTAGGGTGCAGGGGGGTCAGTTTGGAGAGGGCTCTTAGGGTGCAGGGGTGTCAGAGTTCTTTCTGCAGGGTGATAATATTGTAGAGACTGGTAGGGTGCAGGGGGTCAGGGTGCAGAAAGCTTATAGGGTGCTTAGATCCTGGATCCAGGGGGTTTAGTATGGAGAGGGCTCTTAGGGTGCAGGGTGGGTGATCAGTACAGATTCTGGACTTAGCATCTATCTGGGTGCAGGAGGTTCAAAGTGTTGAGGTTCCTGGTGCAGGGTGATACTATTGTAGGGGCTGGTAGGGTGACGGGGGATCAGGGTGCAGAAGACTTTAGGATGCTGAAAATCTGGATGCAGGGGAATCCGTATGGAGAACATTCTTAGAGGGATCATACTTATGGGTTCAGCATCTATCTGGGTGCTTTTGGTTTAGGGTGCAGGTTCTGGGTGCCGGGTGGTAATGTAGGGGATCTCAGGGTGCTGAAGCATCAGTTTGCAGAGGTATTTGGTGCAGGACATCTGGGGGCAGAAGGCTTTTTAGGTACAGAGGTTCTTGGTGCAGGGGGTCTCACTAGAGGTCACCTTAACACAGCAGATTTGGGTGCAGGGGTATAGGGGTGCTCAGTTCTGTCTTTGGATATGCATGGGTGTTCTCTCTGGGTCTGAAGGGATTTGGGAGCTCAATGAATTAGAGAAGCAGAGACCAGCAATAAAGTGTCTCTCACCCTGGAGGACCAGACACATCTGTACATTGGGACTGTCCATTGATTTCAGTGCGCACCATGTAATGCTTCATTTCTCCTGTGGAGGCACTGTTGGGGAATTGAAACTGGCTGCCAAGTTCTCCCACAGACTACAGCTGATTCCTGGGACCCTTCTAGTGAAAAGGAATTGTCCAAAGCAGAAAGCCCCTTTAAGGAATTTCCAGGAGGAACAAAATATTGCGGCTACATTGCCAATGATGATAACCATGTTTTATTACTAAAATATATATATATATATATTCATTTTAAAGAGGACATGTCCTCTCTCCTAACACCTCTGTTTTAGTAAACAATTGTATTCCCCATGTTATAACAATTCTGGAGCCTCTTTCTTTAGATCTCTGCGTTGTGCCATTCCTCTGTTATGCCTCCTAGAAGTTTTTGAACAAATTGACAACTGGGTGTTACCAGTTGGGGGTGTGTCCCTATACAGTCTGACACTGTCCAATCAGTGCAGCAGAGTGAGCCTGTGTAGGGACACGCCCTTTTCACAAGGAATGGTAACACCCAGTTGTTAATTTATTTATAAACTTCTTGGAGGAATAACAGAGGAACGGCACAATGCAGAGTTCTAAGAAAAAATGCTTTAGAATTGCAATTTCATGGGGAATAAAAGTATTTACTAAAAAAAATATGTTACACGTAATAGCATGTCGTGGTGTGGAGGGTGATGTTTGGAGCAGGCGGGTGTCAGCTGTGTATTACAGCTGACACCCAGGACTAACGGCCAGAAACAGCGATCACGCTGTTCCTGGCCGTTCAACCTCTTAGATGCAGCGATCAATCAAGATCGCAGCATCTAAGACGTTAAAAAGAGGGGGGCACCCGCCTCTGATAGCTCATCGCCCAACCCGGCAAAGTGATCGAGGAGTGCCGATGGTTGTCATGGCAGCCCAGGGGCCTAATGAAGGCCCCCATGGCTGCCTTTTCTCATCTCCTGTTAAGCCCTGCCTGTAAAAATGACTATATATTGCAATACACTAGTATGTTAATTTATCGGTGGCGGTCCAAGCGCTGACAACCCCAGTGATACCAAGACTGCAGGCCTTATAAATAAAGCTTCCTTGACACAGCGCTGCTCCTGGTCTAGTGTAGGAATTGCTGCAACATCCCCATTCACTGCGTATTCCCATATTTTGTGCATTTGACGCATGTCCGGTAAATTTTGCGCCATATTGCATGACAGAAAACTACAGCGCCCCAGTATGCCCAGGAGAATTGAGCAGTATCAGATGTTTCAGGCATCAATGACGATAAGATCCCTATTGTTAGGGCCGGGGAGACGTATTCATTCACCTGTAATTGGAGGAACCGCTTGGATATTATGTGTCATCCCGGCTCCCGACGCTTAGTGACAGAGAACACAAACATTTCAGTTAATATCAGCCGACGGTACAGTGACGCGGCTGAACCCCGACAGGAATCATCTCTCACTGACACCAGTGCATGTCCCAGTAAACCACCGCGGACTTGTATGACAACAGTTATCCCACGGCGACAAGATTCCCAGTGATGTGAATCATTCACTTCATGTAATACCGTGACACAGGAGCATGAACCGCATCATCTATGGTCATTTGTCATATTAAACAGACACAAAAGACGGTCGGCGTGTAATGATATTTCTCAGATCTAGACCTGTCGACACGAAGGAATCATAATCCAAATCTAAGAGATTCCGAGCGTTTATAATTCCTGCTAAAAATATAATTCATCATCAACAAAGGGATTTAACGGTTATATTTAAATGAAGCGTAATCACTGTATAATGCAGTTATGCCACTTTCTAATATACTTATTTTTTTATAAATTCCACTATATCTCTGCTTGCTGTCAGTAAATAGTGACATTCCTATTAAATCAATATAGGAGCTCAGCTAAACTATTAGGGTTGCGTCTGTCAACAAACTTTTTACATGTTTCCAATGTCAACCAGCAGAATAGTGAGTGCAGCTCTGGAGTATCATGCAGGCTGTAACTCAGGATCAGTACAGGATAAGTAATGTATGCCACCAGCAGAATAGTGAGTGTAGCTCTGGAGTATAATACAGGATATAACTCAGGATCAGTACAGGATAAGTAATGTAATGTATGTACAGTGACTCCACCAACAGAATAGTGAGTGCAGCTCTGGAGTATAATACAGGATATAACTCAGGATCAGTACAGGATAAGTAATGTAATGTATTTACAGTGACTCCACCAGCAGAATAGTGAGTGCAGCTCTGGAGTATAATACATGATATAACTCAGGATCAGTACAGGATAAGTAATGTAATGTATGTACACAGTGACTCCACCAGCAGAATAGTGAGTGCAGCTCTGGAGTATAATACAGGATATAACTCAGGATCAGTACAGGATAAGTAATGTAATGTATGTACACAGTGACTCCACCAGCAGAATAGTGACTGCAGCTCTGGAGTATAATACAGGATATAACTCAGGATCAGTACAGGATAAGTAATGTAATGTATGTACACAGTGACTCCACCAGCAGAATAGTGAGTGCAGCTCTGGAGTATAATACAGGATATAACTCAGGATCAGTACAGGATAAGTAATGTAATGTATGTACACAGTGACTCCACCAGCAGAATAGTGACTGCAGCTCTGGAGTATAATACAGGATATAACTCAGGATCAGTACAGGATAAGTAATGTAATGTATGTACACAGTGACTCCACCAGCAGAATAGTGACTGCAGCTCTGGAGTATAATACAGGATGTAACTCAGGATCAGTACAGGATAAGTAATGTAATGTATGTACACAGTGACCAGCAGAATAGTGAGTGCAGCTCTGGAGTATAATACAGGATGTAACTCAGGATCAGTACAGGATAAGTAATGTAATGTATGTACACAGTGACCAGCAGAATAGTGAGTGCAGCTCTGGAGTATAATACAGGATATAACTCAGGATCAGTACAGGATAAGTAATGTAATGTATGTACACAGTGACTCCACCAGCAGAATAGTGACTGCAGCTCTGGAGTATAATACAGGATGTAACTCAGGATCAGTGCAGGATAAGTAATGTAATGTATGCACACAGTGACTCCACCAGCAGAATAGTGAGTGCAGCTCTGGAGTATAATACAGGATGTAACTCAGGATCAGTACAGGATAAGTAATGTAATGTATGTACACAGTGACTCCACCAGCAGAATAGTGAGTGCAGCTCTGGAGTATAATGCAGGATATAACTCAGGATCAGTACAGGATAAGTAATGTAATGTATGTACACAGTGACTCCACCAGCAGAATAGTGAGTGCAGCTCTGGAGTATAATACAGGATATAACTCAGGATCAGTACAGGATAAGTAATGTAATGTATGTACACAGTGACTCCACCAGCAGAATAGTGACTGCAGCTCTGGAGTATAATACAGGATGTAACTCAGGATCAGTGCAGGATAAGTAATGTAATGTATGCACACAGTGACTCCACCAGCAGAATAGTGAGTGCAGCTCTGGAGTATAATACAGGATGTAACTCAGGATCAGTACAGGATAAGTAATGTAATGTATGTACACAGTGACTCCACCAGCAGAATAGTGAGTGCAGCTCTGGAGTATAATACAGGATGTAACTCAGGATCAGTACAGGATAAGTAATGTAATGTATGTACACAGTGACTCCACCAGCAGAATAGTGAGTGCAGCTCTGGAGTATAATGCAGGATATAACTCAGGATCAGTACAGGATAAGTAATGTAATGTATGTACACAGTCAGGGGTGTAGCTAAAGGCTCATGGGCCCCGATGCAAAGGTTCTTCTTGGGCCCCCTCCCCCAAACTCCTCATGGCCGTTGGCCCGTAGCTTTCAGCTGCATCGCTGGGTCTCCTAAGTGACCCAACAATGCAGCACTAGCAGCCGGGGCGTTACTAAGGACTTAAAATGTCAGAGGAAATAGCCCCAATACATATGTCCCCCCCAAAAAATGTGTGTGTGTGTATAGGAGACAGTATATCTATAGCACTACGACCCTATAAACTATGCATAGGATTAGATACAGCGGCTCAGCAGACAGTATCACACATGATAGGATTAGATACACAGCTCAGCAGACAGTATCACACATGATAGGATTAGATACAGTGGTTCAGCAGACAGTATCACACATGATAGGATTAGATACAGTGGCTCAGCAGACAGTATCACACATGATAGGATTAGATATAAGGCCCAGCAGACAGTATCACACATGATAGGATTAGATACAGTAGCTCAGCAGACAGTATCACACATGATAGGATTAGATACAGTGGCTCAGCAGACATTATCACACATGATTGGATTAGATATAGGGCCCAGCAGGCAGTATCACACATGATAGGATTAGATATAAGGCCCAGCAGACAGTATCATACATGATAGGATTAGATACAGTAGCTCAGCAGAAGGTATCACACATGATAGGATTAGATATAGGGCCCAGCAGGCAGTATTACACATGATAGGATTAGATACACAGCTCAGCAGACAGTATCACACATGATAGGATTAGATACACAGCTCAGCAACCAGTATCACACATGATAGGATTAGATACACAGCTCAGCAGACAGTATCACACATGATAGGATTAGATACACAGCTCAGCAACCAGTATCACACATGATAGGATTAGATACACAGCTCAGCAGACAGTATCACACATGATAGGATTAGATACAGTGGTTCAGCAGACAGTATCACACATGATAGGATTAGATACAGTGGCTCAGCAGACAGTATCACACATGATAGGATTAGATACAGGGCTCAGCTCGCTGACATTGCGGCTCCAGCGCTGGACCCAGGAAAAGTAAGAATAATAATTTTGCTTCTTTATGTGTTACTGATTATTTTTGTGTGTTTGTGTTTTTTTACAGGTTCGGTTGTTGGACTTCGGATTCGAGGACTTCTATGACGGCATTTTTTTTATTCTCAATAAAATGGTTAATGTGGGTTGTGTTATTTATTTCAATAAAATATTTTTTCTATGTGCTTGTACTTTTTTAAACTTTATTATCACCGCCTTAGTAATGGCCGCTGGCTGATTGACAACCTACATTACTAAGGCGCAGCTTAATGTTAGCAGGTGCAGAGTCTATCACTAACCCCCATTATTACCTCGGTACCCACCGCCACCAGGGGTACTGGGAAGAGCCGGGTACGAACCAGTACCCGACCATCTGTAGGGATGATCGGGCATCGGGGCGGCCGCAGGCTGGTAGTATTAGGCTGGGGAAGGACAAAAATAGTGGCCCTTCCCACCCTGGTAATGCTGCCTGCTGCTACTGTGTTGTATCTGGCTGGTTATGAAAATTGGGGGGGGACCCCACATCGTTCTTTCCAATTTTTTTTTTTTAAATGACGTGGGGTCCCCCCCATTTTTCATAACCAGCCAGATACAATAAAGCAGCAGCAGGCAGCATTACCAGGATGGGAAGGGCCGCTGTTTCTGGCCTTTCCCAGCCTGATAATACCAGCCTGCGGCCGCCCTATTGCCCGGCCATCACTACAGATGGTCAAGTACTGGATCGTACCCGGCTCTTCCCAGCAGCACTGGTGGCGGTGGGTACCGGGGTAATAAAGGGGGTTAGTGTTAGCCTCTGTACCGGTACTTAGCAATGGATGCTGTCAATCCGCCGGCGGCCATTACTAAGGCGGTAGTAATATAGTATGAAAAAAACCAACAAAGACATAGAAAAAATATTTTATTGAAAAAAAAACCCCACACAACCCTCGTTATCCATTTTATTGATAATAAAAAAAGCCGTCATCGAAGTAGACCTGGAATCCTACGTAGTCCAACGACCGAACCTGTAAGAAAAGACACAAAAAAACTGATTAGTAACACATGTGTAAGGCTTAGATACAGGGCCCATGTGTGATACTGTCTGTGGGACCCTGTATCTAAGCCTACCACAAGGTAGGCTTAGATACAGGGTCCAGCAGACAGTAATCTTATACAGTATAAGATTACTGTGTACTCGGGCCCTGTATCTAAACCTACCGTGTGGTAGGCTTAAATACAGTGCCCAGCAGACAGGATCACACATGGGCCATGTATCTAAGCCTACCATGTGATTGACTTAGATACAGGGCCCAGCAGACAGGATCACACAATCTGTGATCCTGTCTCATGGGCCCCCTAAGCCTGCTACATCGTAGGCTTAAAGGGGCTGTCCAGTCCCTAAACATTGATGGACTATCCTCAGGATAGGCCATCAATAGCTGATGTGTCGGGGTCCGTCTCCCGGGAGCCGGCCAATCAGTTGTTTTCTTATTTCAATGGTGATGGATCCGGTGCCAATGGTTTCCGTTTGTCTCCGTTTTGCAAGGGTTCCGTCGTTTTGATGGAATCAATACGGAAACCATTGGCACCGGATCCGTCACCATTGAAATCAATGGTGGTGGAAACGGAAACCTATGGTTTTTGTTTGTGTCCGTCAGGGCTAGAGCCCTAGTGCAGATGTGAACGAAGCCTTAGCTGGAGTCGCTGATCACTGATTTACAGTGGTACTGCAAATCCAACGGAGAAAAAGGGGACCAAAACGGCGCTGCTCAGAATGGATACCAGATGAAAGGAAATTGTGAATAAATAGTAAATTTATTAGGAATAAGGTAGGCTACGCGTTTCGACGCCGGACTGGCGTCTTCATCAGGCCAATGCACACAGTGCGGTAGTTGCACCTTTATATACATGGAGCAATTGACAAAAGGTTGGCTAAAAATTAGTGAAAAAAACCGCCAAACATAGTCGGGTCAGAGGTCAGACAGAGCGTTTACCTGATGTTTACAAACATATTTTAAGACTTACATAAAAACATAAAAACATAATGACATAAATGTATTAAAAGATGCCTCTATGGAGAAAAACACAAATTGAACCTTTTATGAAACGTTGACATTTCCAAGGAGAATGTGTATCTCAAGAACGGCTGGTGACACGCAGAGTTTGAAACGCACAACAGTTCAACATGTGGGAAGTGAGCCGCACGATGGAACGCAACAAATAGGTAGGGTCGATTTGTGAATGAATGGACTCTGGAACACACCAGGACCGCAAACAGTGGGTCACGTGGGGCAAGGAAAGTGACCACAAAACATCTGGGACATGCACCGTATATTGGGCTGCAAGACTGCAAGTGCGATTGAACCGGAGCAGGGTACGTAATTAAAAAAAAATAATATAAAAAAAATTAATTTGTATTTCGGACCGTATTAATATAAAATATAAATTGATGTGATTTTATAGGATAGAAAAAGAACGTGAAAAGGAAGGATAATGAAATTATATATATATATAAGAGGAAAATATAAAAATGAAAATGAAATAAAAATAAAAATAAAAATCGAAAGAAATGGGAAAAGAGAGATGGGGGGGGGGCCCAGCAAGCTACATAGTAACAAAAAGAAGGCTGTGGATCTTTTAACGAAAAATGGCTCTTTTTCATGTGATCATGTTAGGTGCCTGTGCTGCAAAAATATCGCAAAGAAATCTATACAATTTTATTCCTTAAAAACCAATATAAACTATCCTATCAAAAGTCATTTAGATTGTGGCAGCACTTATGTTGTATACCTACTGCAGTGTACATGCAACCTGCAATATGTAGGTCGTACCACCCAAACGTTAAGAAACCGAATTAACAAACATAGATCCAATGTCAAGCAAGGTTTTTTAAAACAGAGTGTGTCACGTCATTGTGCCCTCAAACATAACTGCAAATTTGATGATTTAGTTGTTACCCCGATCGAACAGATCCCAGTGGATATCCCTAATAGGTTTTTAAAACTCAAACAGAGAGAGAATTTTTGGATTTTCAAATTGGAAACCCTGCACCCTAATGGCCTGAATGACCTCATAGAAACGTCCTTAGATTAAAATGCCTCATGTCCCTGTCATGTTTCCATGTTTTTTGACTATCCAATGCTAGTATGCTTACACCCTCAGGTTCTTTTCTTTTTTTATCACAGTACCATCCACGCCCAAAATCCCCCCCCCCCCCATCTCTCTTTTCCCATTTCTTTCTTTTTGTATTTGTATTTTTATTTTTATTTTTATTTCATTTTCATTTTTATATTTTCCTCTTATATATATATATAATTTCATTATCCTTCCTTTTCACGTTCTTTTTCTATCCTATAAAATCACATCAATTTATATTTTATATTAATACGGTCCGAAATACAAATTTATTTTTTTTATATTATTTTTTTTGAATTACGTACCCTGCTCCGGTTCAATCGCCCTTGCAGTCTTGCAGCCCAATATACGGTGCATGTCCCAGATGTTTTGTGGTCACTTTCCTTGCCCCACGTGACCCACTGTTTGCGGTCCTGGTGTGTTCCAGAGTCCATTCATTCACAAATCGACCCTACCTATTTGTTGCGTTCCATCGTGCGGCTCACTTCCCACATGTTGAACTGTTGTGCGTTTCAAACTCTGCGTGTCACCAGCCGTTCTTGAGATACACATTCTCCTTAGAAATGTCAACGTTTCATAAAAGGTTCAATTTGTGTTTTTCTCCATAGAGGCATCTTTTAATACATTTATGTCATTATGTTTTTATGTAAATCTTAAAATATGTTTGTAAACATCAGGTAAACGCTCTGTCTGACCTCTGACCCGCCTATGTTTGGCGGTTTTTTTCACTAATTTTTAGCCAACCTTTTGTCAATTCCTCCATGTATATAAAGGTGCAACTACCGCACTGTGTGCATTGGCCTGATGAAGACGCCAGTCCGGCGTCGAAACGCGTAGCCTACCTTATTCCTAATAAATTTACTATTTATTCACAATTTCCTTTCATCTGGTATCCATTCTGAGCAGCGCCGTTTTGGTCCCCTTTTTCTCCGTTGGATTTGCAGTATCTCTTGACAACAAACTTGCTTTGTTTGTGCACGGACCTTGCAGCAGCTCTCATACGTTTACGACATCCTAACCGGTGTCCACGACCCTAGGTGAGCAAATTCCCTCCATTTGCCCCTTGGTTTTTATCGCTTTTATTTTGCACCATGTGGCGCCGTGTCTGTTTTATCTGTTTCTAGCTGATTTACAGTGGAGCCAAGCAGCCAATACTCAAGAAAATAAATATTGGAGTGGCAGTTGCACCTGGTTCCTGATGGGGCACTCTCCCACATAAGTAGACACCAGTATTATAAATGGCACATGGAACTATAGGTCAGGGATCCTGTTAACATTTTTGCATTGGGGCCCAGGAGCTTCAAGTCTCGCCTCTAATGGTCTTAGATTCAGATAAATTACTTAAGCACAATTTGTTTTGTGGCCCCAGGCACATTGTGAGATCTATATATTGCCGTATTTAACTGAACAAAGCCTCATAGAACTGTGTTATGTCTAGTGCAGGACCCGAGGGGGAGGAGCATGACACAGGGATTCTCTCTTTGGTGTCCTTTGAATCCCTTTGTCATTCCTCGAAAAATTGTGGCCAGTCCGGGCAGTTCAAGTCTATTGCAGTTCGAGCAGGTGGCGGCGCTGTTGCATTAATGTCTATGGAAAGACACTGGTCACCGACAGATGAAACGTAATACAGCAAGTTTGCAAGACTAAATGGAATCAACCTCCAAATATGAGAGTGTGAGGTGAGCTTTAAGGGATATTAGGGATGTATGGCGGCATATAGAGTCTATATGGTTCCTTATTATGGACCTGAAGGTACTCCATGTGCCTCCATGCAGCAGCGTAGTCAACATCATGCACTTGGCATAAGCATTAGGCCTCATGCCATATTACATCTCCCTGTTGTATTGAGCCATTATGGCTTCCATACTTACTGTACATTCAAATGTCTCTGATTTCATATAGAGGCAAATTTATTTTTTTACGTATTGAATTACGATGGCCATACGCATTAGATGTATGTGGTCCAAATCCGCCAATTTCGGCAGGACGGGTTGACCATCTAATGTGTGGCGTCCTGACTCTCCCAGATGGTAGATGTCGGGGGAGTGAAGTGTCGGGCATGTTGAATTTCAACATGCCCGATCCTTTTGTTCATTAGTTGTTGATAAGCCGCCACCAGAAAAGTCCACCATCGGCTTTCTCCCTGCTCCCCATTAAAAACACCTGCACGCTCAGCCAAGTCGAGAGTACATATGTGATACCCAGGAAAATTGCTGTTTATTTACTGTCATTATACTGTTGCTTTAGTATGCAGGTTTTAATGTGCTTTATTCTGTAATGATGGTTGGTACTGAATTCACTTCCCTATATGACTCAGCAGAAACATAAATGGTCTGCTTCACCTTTAAGATGTATTCTCCAGAGAGAGGGGAGGGGTGTAGCTAGCTGGGGACTCAGGAACAAACCTCACCCAGTGCAGTGTGTGGAGCAGAGCAGTGCAGAAGTGATGAGAAGTGTGCAGCAGCGTGCAGGCAGAGGAGAGCAGACAAGTCAGTGTCTAAAGATGGATTCAGGGAGATGCTGAAGCAGACATGTGGAACTGAGAGGAATTCTGTGAGAGGATCAGCTACAGCCATGTGGAAGTGAAAGGAGTGCAGGTCAGTGTGTGTTGCCTGTGGTACAGAAGCCAGACAAGGAGCTTGGACACTACTGAGAGTGCCTAGAGCAAAGCAAGGAGCTTGGACACTACTGAGAGTGCCTAGAGCAAAGCAAGGAGCTTGGACACAGCCTAGAATCCCCAAGGGACACCATTCCTCTGTGATAGTGCAACTGGATTGGGACAGTCAGCAGCGCACCTTCCAGCACAGTATAGAGAAGAAAGAGGAGCAGAGCTCACAGCACACTTGGAGGAATTACAGACAGAGTCAGGGAGGTGAAGCAGGTACCACCATTTGCAATACCCTGTGATATGTTTATACTACTTAAAGACATTGCCTCTGTAACAAAAGTAACCACCAAGCATATTGTGCCCAGTAAAACTACTGTGAAAGTTTATTGAACCCTGTCTCCTCGAACATCCTTATTCAGGGCACACCAAATAACATCCCAGGGGACAGAGAACAGTGTATCCTACAAGCACCACTTATTTCACTGGTTCTGCGGCCCGAGGCGCGGGCGAGAGAAAGTGCGCCACCGTGACCAAAGGGCGCGAATACCAACTTCAGCTCAGAGAGCCCTGCCCACCGCGACTCGGCGCCCGCGTTACCACAAATTGGCGTCACGAACAGGATGTACCACGAGGTGTGACCTTAAACAGGTGGTCCTGCGGCAGCTATCTTGTGAAGGAAGCCGCGATTCGCTTGGAGAGCGCAGGACTGTGAGATCGCTCTGTGTGTGTGACAGTAAGTGGATGACTGCACTGTTTTCTTGCTGCGTATTGTCTGCAGGGACAGACTGTTGTTAAGTAAAGACTGCACGACCGGAAGGTCTCTGATAAGATGTCGATGGAGGGAGATCATGAACTGCCTGGCAGCAGTGGGACCCCCAGCACAGCGCACGCAATGCCAATAACGATGCCGTATTATTTTGGAGCGCCCTGGCTCCCCAACTATAATGGAGATGCAATCAGCCTGAGAGACTTCAAGGAGAAGATGCAAGCCATGTTCCGGCTGTACCCGGTTACCGTAGGGCAAAAAGTGGAAATGCTGATCGGTCAGTTAGGAGGAGCAGCCTTGAGGGAGGTGAAGACCTGGCCTCACACTGAAAAACGGACAGTGGAACGGATTTTTGAGCGGCTGAGCACTACCTTTGATACCCGGACTATCTCTGAACTAAAGATGCGGTTCTTTGGCACGAAGCAACAGCCTGGTGAGTCGTTACGTAATTTTGCCTTCAGTTTGCAGGAAGCGTTGCATGCTATTAAACAAGTGGATCCACATGAAGTGCTGAATACAGACAGAGCCCTGAGGGATCAATTCGTTGAAGGAGCAAGGAAAGAAGCTACAAAGACGCAATTGAGAATCTTAGCACTGCAGAACCCTGACAGCTCGTTCCTAGACTTTAAAGAGATGGCCATCAGAGTCCTAGGGACCGAATCAGAGTCCAACCCAGTCCAAACCCGCCCTGAACAGAACCCCAACGGTGCAGCGCCAATGTCTGGCATCAACGAAATTGTCACGCAGTGCGATCAGACACAGGTGCAGGATGTGGCAAAGGAGTTGCAAGTGCAGGTTGCAGAACTGGCTAAAGATCTGACAGAAATGTACCGGGAGCTGAGAGAACTTAAACAGCAACGCCGACAAGATGAAGATCGCTGGTCTCCCAGAGGTAGGCAACATTACAGCCCCGGTGGGAACAGTTATAGAAATTTTGGGAGAAGGCCCACTGACCAGTTTGATTCCCAAGGAAGACCCATTTGCAGGCGGTGTAGGAAAAGTGGTCACATTGAGCGAGAATGCCAGCATTTAAATGTGAATCTCCCCAGGCCAAGGACCAACCCTTGGGAGGAGAGAGCATAGGTCCAGATCAGTCAGAGTGGATTCCCCGATACATTGGGCGCTGTCCTGTGGTCACTATCCAGATAGATGGAATCCCGTTTGCAGCATTGCTAGATACCGGTTCGCAGGTGACAACAATACAAGTGTCACATTATGAACGACATTGGAAGCTAGATCAGCTATTGAAACCTCCACAAACATGAATTAATGTTATAGCCAGTAATGGACAGAACATTCCCCATCAAGGATATTGGGAGCCAACAGTCAGAGTTGGACAGACCGAACTACCACAACAAGGCCTGATAGTGGTTGACGTTCATGAAGACGAATTTCCCCCAGTGGTCCTAGGCATGAATGTGCTGCAGAACTGTTTTGAAGAACTCATGGTGGCCCTGAAGAAGGATCTGGGCTTAGCCCCATTGTCAGAAAGAAGAGTAATCCAGCAAACTCTCCGCTTGTTGCATGGACACCAGAAATTTGCCAACCCAGATGGAGAAATTTGCAAGGTCCGAGTGAGTGACAGACGACCAATATTGCTGCAACCAGGTACAGAGACTATGATATGGTGCAGGGCACGAATGGGTCTGCGTGGTCAAAATTATGAAGCCTTCGTGGAACCAGTATTGGTGGAAGGGAATGAGTCTGTGATTGCGGCAAGTAGCCTAGTAACTGTCACCCAGGGTAGAGCACCCATACGTCTGATAAATGTCAGCGATCAAGTTGTTAGATTATGGCGATGCCAGTCAGTTGCCAAGCTATCAAGAATTACCTTTCAAGACGTCTTGAACCTAGAGGTCACTGCCACGCAACATACCACCCAAACAGAAGTCTGTCCTGATAAAATCCCTGATACTCCATGGTGGGAAGAAATACATATTGGCGACAAAGACACTCCAGATGAATGGAAAGATGGAGCCCTGAAAATTGCCAAAGAACATCACCAAGCATTCAGCAAGCACCCTATAGACTTTGGAAGAGTGGATGTCATCCAGCATACCATCCCAACTAGTTCACACCCACCAATAAGGGAAAGATACCGTCCAGTACCTCCATCTCTATACCAACCAGTGAAGAAGTTGATTCAAGAAATGAAAGATTCAAATGTCATACCGGATAGTCACAGTCCCTGGGCTGCACCCATGGTGTTGGTTAGAAAGAAAGACGGCGACTTCCGGTTCCGGCGCTGGGGATGCAGGACGCGAGTGACTGAGCTCCCGCTCCCTTCCAGCCTGTAAGCTCGCAATAGTCGCTACGGCGACGATAATCAGCGGGGAAGTCACCAGCCTTGCACACAGCAACATCATCGGTGGTGCCTGTATGGACAGGTACCTCCTCAGAAGCGCGCAGAAGCCAGCCATGGAGGAATCAGCCGCGGCCGTGGTAAAGGGAGGTAAGATGGCGGCGCTTCCCGCCACTGCGACCCTGCTATACACACAGGAAGATGAGCGGCAGCACCATCAGTCCCAGCTTTCAAGCCCGGCAGAGCATGTACTGTCCGCTCTTCCAGTAGCCATTGACTATGTAACCCTGGCCCGTGAAGTAGCCAAACAGATAGCGCCAGACCTGCAAAAGGCGCTGGAAAAAACGGTGCAAGATTCTCTAAACCGCGTGCATGCGGAGCTGGCACAAGTCACTATCAGAGCTGATGAGTTAGAACAGCGTATGACGCTGTTGGAGGATGAAAATGAACGCCTGCAATCCAAACTCAAAGGGGTGCTGTCTGTTACTGCGCAGTTGGGAGACAAGGTGGAGGATCTGGAGAACCGCTCCAGGAGGAGCAACCTGCGACTGGTGGGGCTGAAAGAAGCGGTGATATCTGCTGATTTGCAGCGAGTGTGTGAGAGGACATTGCCGGAAGCCTTAGGTCTCCCCCGTCCCTGCCGGGTGGAGAGGGCGCATAGAGTGGGGCCGGACCCCAGAAACCTCCCAGCAACAGCTG
Organism: Rhinoderma darwinii; assembly: GCF_050947455.1. NCBI lineage: Eukaryota > Metazoa > Chordata > Amphibia > Anura > Rhinodermatidae > Rhinoderma > Rhinoderma darwinii. Next base: position 93,961,403 of record NC_134696.1, on the reverse strand, counting down.
ACCATAATTCACATCGTCCCAGACAAGTGATCTTCAAACTGTTGGATTACAATGACAAGGTGGCACTCATGAAAGCTTTCCGCAGCAGATCGCGTCCTTTGGAAATACTGGGCATGAAAGTGCTACTATTTGAGGATTTCTCGGCGGAGGTTGCAAAACGAAGGCGGGCTTTCAGCAAGATCTGCACCGCGCTGTTCCAAGCGAGAATACGCTTTAGCCTGCAGTACCCAGCCACCCTGCGGGTGTTTCAAGAGAACGGGCGGAACAAGGTTTTCACCACTCCACAGGAAGCGGAGGACGCACTTGCGGAGCTTTGTGGGAACAGATCACAGCAAGAGGAGCGTCACAGTCCAGTACATAGTCCGCAACGCAAGTCAAGAGAAGACAAAAGGCACCGGCTAAATATGGAGCGTACCTGGGCAGAAGCCTTAATGCCCACACCTGGAAGATCCAGGGGGGGTCGAGCCGGAAATAGAGGGGACTCTCCGAAGCCGCAGAGGCGAACACGGGACCGCACCCGATCCACGTCTCCTGATTGACGGACGAAGTCCTTTTTGGCGCATTTTATTTAAGCTGATGTGATTTTGTGGACGCTGTAGACCAATTGCAGATTCCGACCAGATACAGATAAGTTTACAGATAATCTGAAAGTTATTGAGGGGGATATTTTGCAGTCTTAAACAGCACTATGTACCGGTCAATAGTTGACCTATTGTTACAATGTTACAATGTTATCAAGGTTGAAGTATATGCATTCTGATATTTCCCTGCTTTTTCAATGCAAGATATTTGTGAGGGAGTTAGATCAGGATCTGAGATTGTCCCTGGTGGGCGGGATTGAACGGGAGTTATACAATGCCTCCCCCACGCAAGGGATTAGTGTTATCTGTTACAATGACAGACTGAGGGACATTGTGGTAGGAGATAGGGGGCACGGAGGTAGGGAAACCTTGAAGCGAAGCAAGGTTCATAGGGAAATGTGAGGATGCAATCCTAACGGACTCTAGGCTGTTAAAGTAATGATAAGGGAAGGTACATAAGGGTGCGCAGGTGACAAAGAGGTACTGAGGGGGCAAGGGCAGGTGTTACTTCCTCATGGAAGGAGCCATATAGGCAGGCTGGGGGGGAGGGGGAGGGAGGGGCGCGTTCTGGCATAACAGAAAAAAGTGAAGTCACATACACCAGTGGGTATTAAGGGAATGCTAACCCTTGCCGCAGGTGATTTTATGATTTTGTTAGGTAAGGGATGGTTGGCATTGTTGGTTCTGGCTTACAAGCCAGGGTTTGGTTATGATGTTAATGTTAATGTGTGTACATGGCTCTTGGGAAAAGACGGATCTGACTCCCTGGACTCCACACGACTTTTAGGCACTTTAGCTCATCTTAAACACGGTCCAATAACATGAAAATAGTTTCTTGGAACGTTAAAGGGCTGAGATCCCCACAGAAACGGACCAAACTTTTAAGGCACATGAAACGATTGCATCCTGATGTGGCCCTATTGCAGGAAACTCACCTAACCGAGCCGGAGTTTAAGTATTTGCAAAAGTTCTGGGTGGGTCAGGTTTTTGGCTCGTCGGCAAGGGAGGGTAAGGCGGGAGTTATAATTCTGGTACATAAAAACTTTGCGTTTACGCTGGTGTCCCAGGAACGGGATGACGAGGGCCGTTGGATCCATCTAGTGATGGAGCATGCAGGGGAAACCATCAGTATTTATAATGTGTATGGCCCAAATACGGTTAACACTGGTTTTTTTGGTCACTTGGAAACCCAACTCCAGCAGGATCGCACTAGGTTTTTGATTTTAGGGGGAGACCTTAACACTGTAAGGTCTTCAAAGGAGGATAGGAGCGCAGGGACTAGTTCGCAGAGAAATAGAGATAAGATCTTGCCCGACTTTTTAAGACACACGGCCCTAATAGATGCGTGGAGGAGTTTACACCCAGATGCGCGGGAATATACACATTTCTCTCATGTTCATCAGTCATGGTCGCGTATTGATTATTTGTTAGTTAGTGACGCAATGTCGCGACGTTTACGTGAAGCGACAATTGAAGATTTAGTTATTTCGGACCATGCTCCGGTTACCATTACCTTGGCCGACACAGTAGCTAGAGGAACGGATTTTATCTGGAGGTTTCCCGCTTTTCTGGCAAAGGATGAGGGCTTTACACAGAAGCTTAAGGGGTGGTGGATGGAATTCGATGGGGATAATGTAGCGCATCGCTCGGAACCGTCATTGTATTGGCGTACAGCCAAGGCGGTAATAAGAGGGAAAATCATGCAGTATATGTCTAATCTTAAACGTAGGACGACCGAAGGATACAAGGCAGCGAGCGACAGATTACGGCGTGCGTACACAGCATTCCTACATTCGCCATCAATGCTATTGGGGGAGGAATGGAAGGAAGCCAAGCGACAGTTTGATCAATGGTTAGACAAAAGAGAGAGTATTTACCGGTCCCAATTTGATGCTGATTTAATGCGTTTCGGCAATAAGGCGGGCAAATTATTAGCGCGGTTAGCAAAGGGGAGGTATGCACCGTCACACATTTCAACACTTAAAGAATCAAACGGAACTCCTACCTCGGACCCAAAAAAAATCAATACCATATTAAGTAAATATTACCAAGCCCTTTACTCAGAAACACCCATAGATCTCCAAAAAGGGAGGGAATTTTTGGAGAAGGTGAAGTTGCCAGGGCTTACCCAGGAGCAGAATGGTCATTTGAGCGCGGAGATTACACTAGAGGAAGTTTGGAGCGCCATTAAAACATTATCTAACGGAAAGGCCCCGGGTCCGGATGGATTCACAGGGGAGTTTTTCAAATCTCTGAGAGAAGAAATCAGCCCTACCTTGGTGGCATATTATAATACTTTACTAGGAACGGGAGCTCTACCAGCAGAGGCCAAGGTAGCGCATATAAAGGTGCTACCCAAGAAGGGGAAGAATCCTCTTGACCCGGGGTCGTACCGCCCCATCTCGCTGATAGATCAAGATCAGAAATTGCTCACAAAAATTTTGGCCAATCGACTGGCTATGTATCTACCCATACTGGTGGGAAAATCTCAGGTAGGCTTTGTAAAGGGCAGGGCTGCAGTGACAAATTTACGTAAGGTATTGACGGTGCTAGAAACAGTCAGGCACGATCCCCAGCCAGGTACCAGGCCGGCACTTTTAGCGCTAGACGCAGAGAAAGCCTTTGATAACATACAATGGGAATGGCTGGGGATGGTGCTAGACAAAATGAACATTCAGGGAGATTTCCGGGTCTTCCTGAAGGGAGTCTACAATAGCCCGCAAGCACGTGTTCACTCCTCGGGGTTCCTATCAGATCCCTTCCAATTACATAAAGGAACACGGCAGGGTTGCCCCTTGTCGCCCCTGCTATTCAATCTAGCACTGGAACCTATGGCCAGATTCTTGGAGGAATCGGATATGTTCAGAGGCATTCAAGTGGGATCTTGTGCAGTGAAATTAGCCCTGTTCGCTGATGATGTCATACTTTTTATGTCAAACCCTCAGGAGCATTTAGGGAAGGTTTTTCAATTTTTGAAGGAATTTGGGCAGTGCTCGGGATACAAAGTCAATATAGCTAAGAGCGAACTGCTGGAGTTGGGCAGGCCATTGCCAAAGACCTTTTGGCAATCCTTGGGTTGCGGGATATCACCGGTGGAACACTGCATTACCTATCTGGGTATCAAAATAGGGAGGGTACCAGACACTCTGTATGGCCTAAATTATCCCCCGTTAATTAAAAAAATACAAGCGGAACTCACTAGATGGGGCCAATTGCCGTTGTCCCTCTTGGGAAGATGTCATCTGATCAAGATGGTTAGTTTTCCTAGAATGCTATACCCCTTTCAAACGCTACCTCTCTTATTGAAGCATGTGGATGTCTCGAAATTGACGGCTTCATTCACTAAATTTATATGGGCAGGAAAAAGGCCGCGCATAGCACTCACCAAGTTCATGATGGGCAAACAAGAAGGGGGTGTGAACTTTCCGAATGTCAGGGGTTATAACGTGGTCTGTCTTATGCGTCATGTAGTAGATTGGCTTCATGAAACAAGTAATTACTCCAATTTAGATCTGGAAGGGGAGTATGCCTCACCTTGGAACCTGAAAGCTTTGTTACATTGTAGAATCGCTTCTCTTCCGTGCCGTCTCAAAACCTCCATTGTATTGAGAGATACAGTTCTAGCTTGGAAAGTGGTACGTAAGCAGTTTGGGTTACCCCACCTGTTATCGAAGTATATGCCGTTGAGCGGCCACCCGGAGTTTTTACCGGGAATGGACAAGGGGGACGGAATTGCCTCATGGGGGAGGGTAGGCATTGGTAGCGCAGGGGATCTCATGCATACAGAGGAAAAGAGGTGGTTAACTGGGGAGGAAATCACCGCTAAACTCAGACCCATATATAGAGTCAATTTTTTGCAAGTACTTCAGGTACGAACATTTTGTACCTCCAGGCTCAGGGATTTGAGTAAGGAAGCTACTACGCACACTCTGGACGAGGTCATAGGTCCAACAACTGGGCGGGCGACCATTTCAGGAATGTATAGAGCATTGAGAGAGGGTTTTGTTCGTCCGCAATTAAGGATTAGTTTTAAAAGCTGGGAACGGTGGACTCAGGATCCAGATATAGGAGAGACCATACTGGGAGGTTGGGAGACGGTACGGAAGAGTGTGATAAATGAGAGCTGGAGGGAAACCTATTTCAAGTTGATGCATGCAGCTATATATGGTTTTAATATCTTGCCCTCACAATCTTTCCCTGATCGCATTACAAGTTGTCCCAAGTGCAATACACCACTGACGAATTTGTGGCATGGAGTGTGGGGGTGTGTACACACGAAACGATTTTGGGGGATGGTACAGAAATATATTAAGGACAATTGGAAAACGAATCTCCCAATGACGCCTCAAGCGCTACTATTCCATCAAGCGCGGCCGCCGGAGGAAGAGGGTGCTCGAGGAGTAAGATCACCTCCCGTGTTGGTGCACACGATTCTACTGGTAGCTTTGAGATGCCTCCTGAGTCACTGGTTAGAGGCAGACACGCCGGGGTTAGAAATGATTGTGTCACGGCTGAAACAGTTATTGGTTCTTGAGAGGGTGGAGGTGGAAAGGCGGAAGGAAACGGGAACCAAGAAGCTATTTGATAAGTGGCAAGTATTTATAGAAACGCAATGTACAACAGCCGAAATAGCGGAAATTGTTAGGCCTTTCCAGTACACAAAGTGGTACTGCACGCAGCTCTTGGCAGGCGGTTTAGGGAGGATGCAACTGTGAGCCAGCTGGGGGAGAAAGGATGAGTGGAAACTCATTGATGATCTAGGTGGTGTTGGAGTTGGGGGAGTCATGTTTGTTTGGTCCATCTGAAGATCGACAATTATGCCATGTTTCTATGTTGGTGTGTTTATATGTTATGTTGAATCTAAATCAAAAGTTAATCCCATGACAGTTGAGTGCTGCGCACTCATGATGTAACTCTTACGTGAAATGTTTGTAAGAAAATGTGAAAACTGACAATAAAAAGGATATTTAAAAAAAAAAAAGAAAGAAAGACGGCAACATTCGCTTCTGTGTTGATTATAGGAAGCTAAATAATATCACCCACAAGGATGCCTATCCTTTACCAAGAATCGAAGAGTCACTGACAGCGCTAGGGTCAGCCGTATTCTTTTCCACATTGGACCTGACAAGTGGATACTGGCAAGTACCAATGGCCCCTGAAGATCGAGAAAAGACAGCTTTTACCACATCAATGGGCTTGTTCGAATTCAACAGTATGCCATTTGGGCTGTGCAATGCCCCAGGAACATTTCAAAGACTGATGGAGTACTATTTAGGACATAAGAATTTTGAAACGGTTCTCTTGTATCTAGATGACGTCATTGTTTACTCTAAGACATATGAAGAGCATTTGAAGCACCTGGGAGAAGTGTTGGATGTCCTCATCAAGTACGGTTTAAAAGTCAAGCCGTCAAAGTGCCATTTGCTGAAGCCAAAGGTGCATTACCTGGGACATGTTGTCAGCGCTGAAGGAGTCATCCCAGATCCAGACAAAGTGGCTGCAGTGAAAGATTGGCCGACCCCTACCACCATTCAGGAGGTAAGAAGTTTCCTTGGATTTGCGGGGTACTACCGCCGCTTTATAAAGAACTTTGCCCAAATTGCAGCACCCCTACAGGAATTGTTACGAGGCCAACCCAATCGTAAGCTACAGAAGAATGTGCCGATACTCTGGTCTGAAGCTCAAGAGGTCTCCTTTATTAAACTCAAACAGATGCTAATTGAAACCCCCGTGTTGGCTTACCCAGACTACAGCCGTCCTTTCCATTTGTACACAGATGCCAGCAAGAAAGGATTGGGTGCTGTGCTTTCCCAAGTACAGGATGAGAAAGAAAGGGTGATAGCTTATGGAAGTCGAGCCCTTAGAAGTACAGAAAGAAACGATGATAACTACAGCTCGTTTAAGTTGGAATTACTTGCACTCGTGTGGGCCATTACTGAGAAGTTCCGGGACTACCTTACTGCCACTTCATTTGTAGTCTTTACCGACAACAACCCCCTGGCTCATTTAAACACCGCTCGGCTGGGAGCTTTGGAGCAAAGATGGGCATCCCGACTAGCCAACTTCAAATTTACTATCAAATACAGAACAGGAAAATCGAATGTGACTGCAGATGCACTGTCCCGGCTGCCTACAGTAGAAGAAGTGGACAGAGATGAAAAGAATTGGGAAGAGGTGGAAATGCCTGCTTTCTATGCACAATTTACCAACCAAAATGCCATGACAACAAGGAGAGGAACCCCGCCCCCATCTACACATGTGCCTCTTAATCTACAAACAGAGAAAGTACATTGGGCTCAGGTCCAGAAAGAAAGCAGAGTCTTGGAAAGTTTAAAAACCCTTCTTCAATCTGGAAGAAAACTCAGCAGGAGTCAGCGTATCAGTGCCGATCCAGAGTTGGTTAAACTGTTAAGGCAGAGAAGACGGCTATTCATAGGGAAGGGTCAGCTATACAGACGCACTCTAGATCCAATCACTTATGTGTGAATCAGATTGTGGTGCCCCGGCAGGACGCCAGCATAGTCCTCGAAGCTTATCACGACCAGTCTGGTCATTTTGGGTGTCAAAAGACTGAAGCCACTATAAGAAGACGGTTCTTCTGGATTGGAATGAGAGAGGACATTGAAAAATGGTGTCGAGAATGTACTTCTTGTGCAGTGAGCCGAAGAGAGCAACCTGGCCAGAAAGCGCCACTACATCCTATTGTGAGTCATAAGCCGCTGGAATTAGTTGCACTTGACCATGTGAAGCTGGAGCCAAGCAGAACTGGGTTCACCCATGCTCTGACCATCATTGACCATTACACAAAGTTTGTTGTAGCAATGCCCGTGAAGGATTTGACAGCCAAGACCACAGCTGAAGTCTTCTGGAAAACCTTTGTTCTACCTTATGGATATCCCAAACAGATTTTCACGGACCAAGGGTCTGCGTTTGAGTCACAATTGTTTCAAGAGTTCTGCACCCTCTATGGCTGTAAGAAGTTACGAACAACTGCGTACCATCCACAATGCAATGGACTATGCGAAAGAATGAATAAGACACTGATAGAAATGCTGAAAACTGTGCCTACTCATCGAAGAGCAGATTGGCCCATTCTTCTTCCAGAGCTAACTTATTTGTACAACAATACCGTCCATTGTTCCACCGGATACACTCCATACTTCCTGATGTTTGGTCGTCAAGGCAAACTACCGTCTGATATAGCTATGGAAGTTCAAGTCAGCGATACCATCAATCCACTACCACGTACAGACTGGGTAGCAGAGCATCAGCGTCGCCTGAATGAAGCCAATGAAATGGTTGAGAACCGGATGAAAGTCGTACGTCAGAGACAAGAAGAGGACTATAATTCCAATGCCAATGCTGAACCTTTGAAAGTTGGAGATCAAGTCTGGTTAAAGAAGAACCACAGAACCAGCAAGCTAGATGACTATTGGGAACCAAGGCCGTACACTGTGAAAGCCATTCCTCATCCAGAAATAGAAATCTACGAGATTGGAAAAGAAAACTTAGAGAGTACCAAGGTGGTACACCGTAATCAGCTGAAACTTTGCCTGTTGAAGGACTCTAGAGAGGAAACCATTCCAGATGAGACACCCTCTGAGGGAAGACTGGAGTCACCCATGGAAACTGCAGGTAATATGTTCCCGTTTGACTGGCCTTTCGTTCCTTGAATGCAACTAGGTGTCCCACAAGTTGTCCCTAGCCAATGTGCGCCGATTGAGTCCCACCCACAAGTTGTTCCGAGCTACTGTGAACTTATTGACTCTCAGCCCCCTACTACTTGTGATCCTCCTAGAAGGTCGGAGAGAGCCACCAAAGGTAAAATGCCTGAACGATACTGTGACTGAATAGACATGTCTATGCTACAGACTGTTTCTATGGAGCCCTATAGTTACATTTGACCCACCCAGTTGGCTCATGCAGCCTTGATTTGATTTTTTGAGACCCAGAGACTGTCCTTAACATTATTTTGAAACCCATGTTGCGCACGTTGCGCCACATCTCTATTGAGTCTATTGAAGTGCATCGCAAGGATTGTCGGCTGTACCATGCGCCTTGCAAATGGCGCCAGAAGATGTCTTGCCATATGGACGTTGTTGCCGGATATATTGAGAGACACTAGTTTTACAGTATTGCCTTAATATTTTTGCCTTTCAGGAATGCACTATGGACATTTGCTGTTATGATGCAAAGTTTACCTTTAATATGTGAATATGTTATATTGCATATTTTTGTCCCGTTTTTGTTGCAGGAGAGACAGTGTCGGGGACGACCCTGATTTTACCGGGGACGAATGTGATACCCAGGAAAATTGCTGTTTATTTACTGTCATTATACTGTTGCTTTAGTATGCATGTTTTAATGTGCTTTATTCTGTAATGATGGTTGGTACTGAATTCACTTCCCTATATGACTCAGCAGAAACATAAATGGGCTGCTTCACCTTTAAGATGTATTCTCCAGAGAGAGGGGAGGGGTGTAGCTAGCTGGGGGCTCAGGAACAAACCTCACCCAGTGCAGTGTGTGGAGCAGAGCAGTGCAGAAGTGAGGAGAAGTGTGCAGCAGCGTGCAGGCAGAGGAGAGCAGACAAGTCAGTGTCTAAAGATGGATTCAGTGAGATGCTGCAGCAGACATGTGGATCTGAGAGGAATTCTGTGAGAGGATCAGCTACAGCCATGTGGAAGTGAAAGGAGTGCAGGTCAGTGTGTGTTGCATGTGGCACAGAAGCCAGACAAGGAGCTTGGACACTACTGAGAGTGCCTAGAGCAAAGCAAGGAGCTTGGACACTACTGAGAGTGCCTAGAGCAAAGCAAGGAGCTTGCACACAGCCTAGAATCCCCAAGGGACACCATTCCTCTGTGATAGTGCAACTGGATTGGGACAGTCAGCAGCGCACCTTCCAGCACAGTATAGAGAAGAAAGAGGAGCAGAACTCACAGCACACTTGGAGGAATTACAGACAGAGTCAGGGAGGTGAAGCAGGTACCACCATTTGCAATACCCTGTGATATGTTTATACTACTTAAAGGCATTGCCTCTGTAACAAAAAAACACCAAGCATATTGTGCCCAGTAAAACTACTGTGTAAGTTTATTGAACCCTGTCTCCTGGAACATCCTTATTCAGGGTACACCACATAACATCCCAGGGGACAGAGAACAGTGTATCCTACAAGCACCACTTATTTCACTGGTTCTGCGGCCCGAGGAGCGGGAGAGAGAAAGTGCGCCACCGTGACCAAAGGACGTGAATACCAACTTCAGCTCAGAGAGCCCCGCCCACCGCGACTCGGCGCCCGCGTTACCACACATATGTATGGGGGAGTCAGGCGGAATCACAATCTATAGTGTATGGCCAGCCTCAGACAGAAAAAAAAAAATCACTGCATTGCTCCTACGGGAGAATATGTCCAGCATGCGACGGAGCGCCATATGGCGGCACACAGGGTGTCTGCAGCTACACAGGACCCCACCATACGGCCTGTACCTATACCTAGTGTCTATGTGCAATGTCCATAATGTTCTTCTGGTGAAGAGATCGTCTACAGATAGGTGGAGGGAACGACTACTCATTCCTGCTAATGAGCCCCGCAGGAGATCAAGATCAGCGTCGTCTTCAAATCCAAGACATCAGCGGACATAAATCTCAATACATTGTCAGCTCTTTTTATAAGTACCACCAGGAGATCATTAGGCTGCCCATACACAGTGTGAAAACTAGATAAAGATGCATCGGAGGCGTAACGGCAGCAGTGCAAAATCCAACCTTACCGACTTTTGAATCTCAAATCCTGTTTTAGACATAAACACCCCAAAAACTGTAAGAAATTTCCTCTTGATACATATTTGCATAACCTCGACTCTTTTGAGGTTCGGTTCACAGGACAGTTCTGTTGGCAGGTATGCAAAATCAGAGCTGCACTCACTATTCTGCTGGTGAAGTCACTGTGTATATATATGACATTACGTCTCCTGTACTAATCCTGAGTTACATCCTGTATTATGCTCCAGAGCGGCACTCACTATTCTGCTGGTGAAGTCACTGTGTATATATATGACATTACGTCTCCTGTACTAATCCTGAGTTACATCCTGTATTATACTCCAGAGCGGCACTCACTATTCTGCTGGTAGTGTACATACATCATAGCCCTACAGAAATGTGTGCACAACTCAGCAGATATGAATATAAAATCCAAATAATGGAAATTCTGTCTAACAAATATATGTTTTAATGAATCGGGTACCCGCTGTGCCCTCATCTCCATCTCCGCCGCCCTGCCGCTACTATCTCTGTTCAGTCTTCCAGCAACTCTCCTGCCTGTTCAGAAACTGTGAAGGAATATAATACACTGTGAGAAGAGCAGAGACGTCTCCTTCAGCTCATTGAATTTGCCTTCCTCGGCCTTAACCCTCTTTGTACTGAACAAGGGACTCCAGCTCATCCCCCACATGAAATGTTAGGGTGCATTTGCTTTTATTGGGGTAATTGTGCAGCGACCAGATGTGCCATAGCAGCAAATAGGATTTTATAAAATCTTGTCCACACCATGCGGATGATGACAGCAGGATTCTAAGGGAAGAAAGGTCTTGCTCACATGAGAATGTTTGGGTGCAACCTGAAGCCGCATTAGGAGTAGGTGTGGCGGCACCTATGGGGTGTACAGAAAAAGAAGAGGCTCCCTTTGTTTACCCTCTGTCAGCCCAATCATGTGTCAATTTTTAGGATGGGCTATCAATATTTTCTCGGTCTGGGTCTAACTCAGGCACCCTTGCCGCCGATCAGTTGAATGAAGAAGCCAAGGTGCACCCCCGAGAGAGAGGTGTGTCTCCTCTGATTACCCAGGCTAAGTGCCGCACATATGATTGTGGCTGTGCCTGGTACTGCAACTTAGTTCCATTTTTAAATGGGACTGAGCTGCAGTACCAAGCACAGCCACAACTGTATGTATGGCGCTGTGCCTGGGTAAACAATGACGGGAACTTTTCATTTAGCCAATAGGTGAAGGAGCCATTAATCAAATATTGAAGGCCTACCCTTCGAATAGACCATCAATATTAAAGTCCTGGAAAAGCCATTTAGGCTCACGGTCAAGTTACATTTTTTTGTCCTGATTTTCACAAAATCACAAACAAAACCAAATTGCTTCAAAATCGTGGCAAAAACTGCAAATTGACCACAATGTGTGAACATAGCCTTAGGTTTAAATTGGAATCACTCCTCCTCATTGCTGGTGACGTTTATTCTCACCGTCATTTGTCAACTATTTGGTCTCTTTGTCACTTTGTCCGGTGCCTCATGTTACTTTGATAACGCAGATGAAATAATTGATTATCAGACTGTTTCGTGCAGCTTATTGGCATTCAGCCTAATGTGAGTCACCTGCATATGTAGCTGAATTTGTTGCTACGATTTTAGTGCTTCTGATATCTCGTTCAGACCCTATAATCACGCAAGCTTCTGTTAGGCTCTGTTCACATCTGCATCGGACGCTCCTTTAGGCGCCTCCGTCGCAGATCCGGCAGGGTTTACCGGAGACAATAGCGCAGCATGCTGCACTATTGTGTCCGGTAAAGTCACGGACGCTCCGACGGAGCCTATTAAAGTCAATGGGTTCCGTCGGGCAATGGAACCGTTGGGTCCCCTATTCCCTTGTTCTGCTCCTCTGACGGAGCAGAACAACGGAATGGTTCAACGCGGGTGTGAACAGGGCCTAACCTGAAAAAAGTGCATTCAATTAGAGTTTTAGGCATAACTGTAGATAACTGGTCTCCAACCAGTGGCTCTCCAGATGGTGTAAAACTACAGTTCCCAACATGTGGTAGTCAGATTATGCTGGGGGTTGTAGTTTAGCAACAGCTGGAGAGCCACAGGTTGGAGACCACTGTTATAGACACAGCAGATATAAAAAGTATTCACTCCATTTAGACTTTTTTATGTTTTATTGTGTGACTACATTAAAGGGGTTCTCCGCTTTGGACAATCTCTGGTGAGTGGCAGCTGCTTATCTTACTCCGATGAAATAATATGTTCTTTCAGGGAAGCTTTATGTGCATGTGTTTGAGGTCCAGGAAAGTACGAGAGCTACTCGTATGGTTAATGTCAAAGAGCTTATCCCGTAAATATTAATTATTTAGTCTTGTGTTATCGAGGTGTTAACATTTCTGTTTTGTTATATCTTAGTTAGATCAAAGGAGAACACCGATACTATATGATGCATAATGAAATACTTACTTAATAGTAAGGTGGGACTATTCAAGGTCACGTCAAGCTTTTTAGAAGAATAGAAACTGAAAACTAAGTGTGTTTTCACATCCTCAAAAATTTTACATATCGAAAATTGATGTGCCTGGAGATGTCCTTTATCTTATAGAACCAGAATGATCTATGGTATATTCTCTAATCAGACAACCTAAACAAAACCTCACACCAAGAGATGGCGTATATTGGGGTCCCTTATTGCAAGTAGACAACCTAAAAACGAACCATGAAGGGACATAGCCCTTTAAAGAAATAGTATACTAAATAATATACAAAAGTACAAAAAATCTTTATTAAATATAATCATCAATAATATATAATGGAAAAAGAGATGGGATACATCATACACGGAGATATATACAGCAGGGTCAGATGGAATAGACCATGGACAAACAGAGTCAACCATCCAAAAATGACCAAACCACGTTCAGATAGTCCATATGACAAAATTATGAACCCATGGGTATAAGGTAATAAGGCCCACACAGGGTATAGTGCTATCAGCTAATTATAACAATATACAGAATCTACCATTGCCTACTATTGCCTACAAAGTATATAGCAATACATGAAAAAGTGAAACTAGAGGCGTCCAAAGAAAACATATAGGTTCAAATAGCCTGAAAGATATAACTGAGAATAACTGGACACGATAGTACGATCATGTAGAGGCCAAAAAGCTAGCACATACCCTGGGACATGATGAGGAGCGCAGGAGATCAAAAAAGCGGATGGATGAATGAACGCCTCGACGCGCGTTTCGCCCTGTAGACCGGCTTCGTCAGGAGAAGCCGGTCTACAGGGCGAAACGCGCGTCGAGGCGTTCATTCATCCATCCGTTTTCTTTGGACGCCTCTAGTTTCACTTTTTCATGTATTGCTATATACTTTGTAGGCAATAGTAGGCAATGGTAGATTCTGTATATTGTTATAATTAGCTGATAGCACTATACCCTGTGTGGGCCTTATTACCTTATACCCATGGGTTCATAATTTTGTCATATGGACTATCTGAACGTGGTTTGGTCATTTTTGGATGGTTGACTCTGTTTGTCCATGGTCTATTCCATCTGACCCTGCTGTATATATCTCCGTGTATGATGTATCCCATCTCTTTTTCCATTATATATTATTGATGATTATATTTAATAAAGATTTTTTGTACTTTTGTATATTATTTAGTATACTATTTCTTTAAAGGGCTATGTCCCTTCATGGTTAGTTTTTAGGTTGTATATTCTCTAATCAGGACTGCCGCACTATAATAGGGACAGTAAGGAGATAGAGTAATGGAAGTGGTCATCTTGTAAATTTCCCCAAAAATGTATTAGCGCTCACCATGCAGAACCAGGGTCAGACTGGCCAACCAGAGTACCAGAAGATTACATCTGATGGTTTGATCTGGATCTTTGGGGTTCTCCACTTTTGACAATTCCTTTTTGTTAGAAGGTCCCCATCGGTAGGCAGATCACTTGGTGTCAAACTAAGAATTGCGGCCAAAAAGCCATACCTTCGACGTAGAAACAAGGCCAAGTGACTCAACTGTGCACGAAAACATAGGAACTAAGGTGAAGAAAAATGGGACTGATGAGTCCAAAATTTTTATATTTGGATGTAACAGGAGGCAGTTTGTTGGCCGAAGGGCTGGAGAGCAGTAGAGTAATAAGTGTCTGCAGGCAACAGTGAAGCATGATGGAGGTCCCTGCAAGTTTGGGCAGTACTTCAACAAATGGAGTTGGGGATTTGGTCAGGATAAATGGTCTCCTCAATGCTGAGAAATACAGGCAGATACTTATCCATCATGAAATACCATCAGGGAGGCGTCTGCCTCCATATTTATTGCGCAGCAGGACAACGACCCCAAACATACAGCCAATGTCATCAAGAACTGTCTTCAGTGTAAAGAAGAACAAGGAGCCCTGGAAGTGATGATCTGGCCCCCACAGAGCCCTGATCTCAACATCATCGAGTCTGTCTGGGGTGACATGAAGAGATAGCCTGGATTACATGAAGAGACAGAAGGATTTGAGGAAGCGACATCCACAGAAGATCTGTGGTTAGTTCTCCAAGATGTTTGGAACAACCTCACTGCCGAGTTCCTTCAAAAACTGTGTGCAAGTACCTAGAAGAATTGATGCTGTTTTGAAGGCAAAGGGTGGTCACACCAAATATTGATTTGATTCAGATTTCTCTTCTGCCCATTCACTTTTTATTTTGTTAATTGATAATAATAAAAAACTTGTTTGAAAGCATACTTACTTTGCAGCATTTTTCCACAACTGCCTAAAACGTTATATATACATATACACGTGTTTTGCTTAGAACGTGTATCCATGACATGTCAAAAATAAATTGACTGCACCTTTAAATATTCTTAACAGAATCTGTAAAGATTGCAATGGGCCGGATTTAAAATTCTTCTGGTTTCCTTTACCTTGGGAACAGTGCAGGGTGGGAGTTTATATGAACGGTACACAGTTAGGTCACATGTCTGACAACAGGGGGAGCTTAAGCGCTGTCTGTTTCCAAGAGCAACCAGCAGAATTGTGAGCTTAGGGGAAACTTCCATCCCCCCCCCCCCCCTACCCGCAGGTCCTAAAACTCTGGAGACATCACTACTGTAGAAGAGGGGAAATCTCAGGTCTGGTAATACCCTAGACTAAGGACTGTCCACTCCTAGTGAAAAATTGGTACAGCATATTAACATTATTTAAGGCACTAAACATAAAGGGTATGTATACTTTTGCAACAAACTTTGCATTGACTAAATTTATCTAAGCTTTGCAAATCCTATTGTTTTGTGTATACAGCTCCTATGAAAACTTATGCGTTTCAATGGTACAAACTACATGCAAACTCTGCCTCCTTTTCTTGCTAATCGACAAAAATATGTGAGGGGGCAAGTGAAAGGGGCATATTATTCCTAATATATGCCTCTGACTATAGGAATCTATGGAACCACTGCTTCGGATCTTGCTCAGGTGTGCCCACTCTCCATCGTGTCATCCCTTAATATATGAGGTTAATCTAAAACAGAATTCTCTTTTTAACTTTGTACAATATAAATCTACCTAAAAATACTTTGCGTTACTGTTTCTGAATTGATTTTGAGATTTTTATGATGTATTTCTTAATTGTTGTTCATAGCTGCTTTCACAATTCTGCTGGTTGCCCTTGGAAACAGACAGCAGTTAAGCTCCACCCTGTTGTCAGACATGTGACCTAACTGTTTACCGTTCATATATGCTCCCACCCTGCACTGTTCTCAAGGTAAAGGAAACCAGAAGAATTTTAAATCCAGCATTAGACGTGAATGGAGACAAGGAAACCTCATGTATTTTTTTTTTTATTAAAAAGAGTTCCCCTTTAAGGGCAAATGTTGTCGTAATGAATATAAATCCTGCAGGAGGGGTCAGATAATGCTGCATTTTATTAATATGAAGACCCGTTGACTACTTAGGACATCGCAGATTTGTAACTCTAGTCAGCCATGATGTAATATTAACTTTAATATAGTTCCGAGGTGGAAGTTTTTGTTTTTTTTTATATTGTAAGTAATGTGAAACTTGCCGTAGTCAGGTGGAAACTCTGCTGCTTCTAGTAGAACTTCCTTATTTTTATTGCAGAGACGAAAGTGAGTGACGGACGACGGGCTGAATAAGACGGAGCTGCAGGTGGAGCAGAGATCACACAAGGTACGAGACTGCAGTACTGTATATATAGTATATGCCTATAGATGTGAGATCCTATATAATGTGCGCTGGGTGGTTAGTCAGGCCATGAATGACCGCCCGCCCCAGGCTTCATAACTGTAGAGTCTAAACTTTTCAGCATTATGTGTACTATAGGATACATGACACCATATACAGATGTAGCCATCTTTATCTTGACTCTTAACGCATCAAATACACCGTGGCAAGAAAATGTAACATGACTTTTTAAAGGGCTTTTTTTGTGTGATATCAGGCTGCGTAAAGTTATCAGAGTCCAGATAAACTTGGCTACATCTGTATTGTTTTCAGATGTCATAGTATACAGTATATTTTGGTTGTATATGTCGTGTCATGTGCTATCTCCAGGAGGAGGAAGGGGGGAATCTTAGCTAAAAATCCACTTGTGATCCTCTCCAGGTACTGATTGACATCACCAGCCCCCTAACCCATATTGTAAGGGGATATCCACACGCTGCCGAATACATGTGAATAAGGTTTCTGCAAACTGATAAGTGGGACAGTAGCCAAAATTTCTTCTACACATCTGCCAGGTGTGAATTTGCCCTAATGCTTTTCTCATATTCATCTAGAGATAAAGCCCTAAGTTGACGCCTTAAGGACATGAGATCATCATGACCGGACAGGGATTTTTTCTCTTCTCGTTGTACCTCAAGAGGTCGTATCTGGTCCATTAGGGAGGTAAATGTAGCCAGTTTTTGTTTCTTATAACGAGCTCCCTGTTGGATCAAGACGCCCCTTAAAGGGAATGTGTTGTTAAACAAGTTAAACAATTAGTGTGTAGGTGATTAAACATTGTTCTAATTTTTTTTATTTTTTTCACGAGTCAGGAAATATTATAAATTAGATTCTAATTTATAATATTTCCCAGTGCTGGTCACTAGATGGAGCAATTCCCAAAATTGCAGCATTGCATGTGGTAAAGCAACCACATTGCTTTATGCTGCAAAATTTGGGAAAACTCACTCGCTCTAGTGAGCTCTCAGAATCCCCCCTCCTTTATCCTGGCTAGTGCCGGGAGAAAGGAGGGGATTGAACGGTCTAACCTCCTACACTGTGTGCCACCATTTTTTGAGCTAACACACAGTGTAGTAGGTTAACATACACTAGTAAACACACAGTAAAACACTTACATACACAGAAATAACTTACCTGCTCCAGTCGCCGCCGCCGCTCCCTCCGGTCCGTCCGCTCCGTCTGCTACCGCCGCTCCAAGTGCACAAGTCCGGAAGCCGCAACCAGAAGTAGTAATCTTACTGTTCCGGTCTATAGGAAAATGGCGCCGGACGGCGCACAGTTCAACTTGGACTGTGTGGGAGCGGCGCATGCGCCGTTCCCACACAGACGGCGTACAGCATAGTGGATGGAACGGGCCCCGTTCGCATTCACTATGGGACTGTATGTGCCGTATTCCATGTCTGTATGTGTCGTTAATCGACACATACAGAAATGGAAAAAAAAATGGCAGCCCCCATAGGGAAGAAAAAGTTAAAAAATAAAAAAAAAGTAAAACACAAACACACAAATAAATATAAAAGTTTTTAATAAAACACTAAAATCAAACTGATGTAAAAAAAATTTTTTTCGTGACACTGTTCCTTTAACACTGCTTTGTGAGCATTCCACACCGAGCTAGGACTAGTATCTTCCACAGCATTAAATTGAAAGTATTCTTGTAGTTTAGATGCAATGTTATCTCTATAAATAGGTATTTTAAGGAGAAAATGATTGATTCGCCTTGTTGTTATAGGGCGATTGGATTGTGAGAGTTCCATTTGCATATAAATGGGAGCATGATCGGACCAGGTTGTGTCCCCTATATCCGATGATCTAATATGCCGTAACGTTTCTCTGCCCACCAGGAAGAGGTCTATTCTAGAGAAGGTCTGATGTCGTGGCCAGTAAAATGTGTATTCTCTAGATGAGGAATTCAAACATCTGAACGTATCGTACGATTCTGTGTTGTGTAACCAGGGAGATAGTGTGGGGGAAGATCTTCCGCTCTTACATGTGGTGTCCCACTGGGCATCTGGTATGAGGTTAAAGTGTCCGCAGAGAATAAGTTGTCCACACGCGATTTTTTCTAATTCGTCTTCGGAGTCTGTTTAAGAAGCGAATTTGAGATGAATTAGGAGCATAAATATTAACAAGCGTTATCTGGACATTATTGAGAAGTCCCACCAAAATAATGAACCTGCCCCCCTCATCCTCAATAGACTTGGTGAGGTGAAAAGATACAGAGTCACGGAAGGCAATCAAAACTCCCGCCTTTTTTTGGGAAGCATTAGCTTTATAAATGACCGGGTATTTATGGTGCGTGCATCTAGGACTCGCTTGTTGAGAGAAATGCGTCTCCTGAATACAGAGGACGTCCACCTGAGATGAGAGCGCGTCTCTCCACATCGATGACCTCTTGAATGGGGAATTTAAACCTTTAGCATTTAAGGACATAAATTTAAGCGCCATATATTAATGTAAGGAATAGCTGACTGTAGCTAAGGATATATGCGGGGATCTCCCCTTTCTCATCTCCATTAACAGATACCATAAAGACCCAGTAGATACCCTTCAATGGTAAATAGGGGAAAAAGGAAGGGTTAGGTAGAAACAAAATCAGAAAAAACATTTTCAACAATATGCAAACCAGCATTATTCCACCAAATTCCTTGGTGGACTGTTTCCAAGAAAGAACGGGGTAAGAAAGTCCGTCTGAAGACCCCTATGACCTCGTTCAGTTCTAGGATACATGACAGTTCAATGATGATTCGGTCCGTGCTGCCAATCCTGCGGGATTCGTGCCGGGGAAATTCTATCCTGTTTAGGAGAGGGCCTCGACAAATTCACTCGCCAGCGCCCCAACAAAGCCTCGCCCTCATCCAGTGTCGTCACGACATGCAGCACCCCATTTCTGTGGATAAGGAGCTTGGTCGGAAAGCCCCATTTGTAGGCTATATTATCCTTCCTCAGGGTCGTGGTTAGAGGTATAAAACGACGTCTTGCTTGTAGAGTCAGTTGAGACAAGTCCGCATATAACTGGATTTTCTCGTACGGGTTCGGTAGCGTTTCAGATCGTCGAGATACTGACATGAGAGACTCCTTTGTCTGGAAAAAATGGATGCGTGCTATAACATCTCGGGGAATGTCAGGCGGTATCGATTTCGGCTTAGGGAGCCTATGGGCTCTATCAATTATAAGATCAATTTGCTGAGCAGAAGGCAACACGGTTTTCATAAGTTGCTGAAGATAAGTAGTTAAAGCAGCAGGCTGAACCGATTTGGGGATGCCTCTGAATTTTACGTTGTTTCTCCTGTTAGGGTCCTCCAAATCAGCCAGTTTAGATGGAAGATTCGCCACTTCCCCTTCCAGGGAATGGTGAGCATCTACCATATCATTATGCGCCGATGTGAGTTCCCCCATCTTGGTCTCAACATGGTCAACTCTGTGACCCAGATCATCTACTGTAGCCGCCATTTTCGCCGAAAAGCGTGCCAAATCTTTCTGGAAGGATCCCCCATGGCTTTTATAAAGTGTTCTGAAGCCACTTGATCTGTGGACTGTATCACCTTGATAGGGTCTGGGCCTGTTTCCAGCCCGGGGCTATCCCCTTCCCCGGGCCCATCCCCCTCCTCCAGCTCAGATTGATGCTTTCCCGGGCCGGCCTGATGAGAGGTGCCTGGACTCATAGCTTGTATAGACGCCATTACTGCAGGGCAGGGAGTGTCGCTCATGGATGGAACAGGCAGCAGGAGCAGTGACATTGGCGGGTAAGTACTCCGCATTACATCGCTCGTAAGAGCTGACTCACCCCCTCCAGCCGCGGGATCTCCAGCTTCATCCCTTCTCAGAGAGGAAGCAGGGGAGGCACCCTCCGAGGACGGCGATCCGGCGCCATGTTTATTGTCTCGTGAGGCGAAGAAGTCTGTGAAGCGTTTCGGCCTCGTCGCTAGAGCCTTTTTACGGGTCATCATGTTCCGATGTCCCCGTAGTGTGGACCGGGTGCAGGGAAGGTACCGGTAAGTGATCTGTCAGTGCTTATATTAGTTTCCCAGAGGTCAGAGGACGGAGCTCACAGGGATGCGACTGCTCCATTCAGCATCCACACCACGCCCCCCCATAATGCTTTTCTTACCCGCTCCACTTTACCCATAGGGCAGCATCACCCTTGGGTAACGGTCTCCTTTCGTTAAATAATTATATTGTTATTCTGCAGCTTCCAACCACACGTCGGGAGGATTATGGAGCAATATGACCCTCTCCATAGCCCCTATAGCAGCCACAGGGGTTGTACCCACAGTACGTACCCTCTTGCTTAAGTCACAGGTGGACATGTACATTTATATATTGATCCATAATGTTCTTTAAAATTAATTAAAGGGGTTGACTATTTTGGAAACCGGTAAGTGGTCCTATGATAATGGGGGGTTTCCCCTACTTGGGACTATCTCAGTGTCACTGCATGGGAAATGTAAAATTACACGCCATGTATTGAAATGAATTGGCAATTGATCTAATATATGGACAAAACGAGAGCCGCTATTTTAAGCAGCTCTTTACATGCGGGTAGGAGTGGGTAGGATCCTATCCCTGATAGGATTTGTGTATAGGGATGAAAGCTCGATCCTACTGCCACTTTGAAAAGTTATGTATAAGTATGTCGAAGGTTAAGGAGAAAGTTCTCTGCTGAAGTACAATGACACTGTGCAAGTCGCTGGAGAAAATAAATCTCGGACATGTGAGATAGAACAAATCTTCTCTAAGGCAAATCTAGACATAAAGACCATTCACGGACCATAGAAGCTGTGGAGGGGGCCACTCAGGACCACTTAAAGTGGTGCTATCAATGTACGATCAACGGAGGTCCTTCGACAGGAGACGAATTGGCTCAACTTTTTAGTAGCACCAGTGCCATTTCATTCCCCAGCTATTGGACATTACCGACATATCCTAGCAATATGCCAGCAATGTTTGTGTTGAGATAACATCTTTACATGATAACATCCTTCTTTCTGCCTGCACCTACCACTAGGGGGCACTCCTTACAAATTTATACATCTAATATTGTGTTAAATTAGAGTTATATAAATCTTTATTCAGTGAGCTCCCCCTAGTGGTGGCTGCAGTGAGTCATAATTTTATCTTTGAACTCTATGGGGGGGAATTTATCAACTTTTCTAAGCCAGACGTAGCAAAAGTCGCACAAACGGCTCAAAAATTTCAAAAATGTAGACTTTTGAGCCGTTTCTGCCACTCTTGCCACTTTTTAAGTGGGTAGATGTGGGCGGAAGGAGGCTGGGCCATCCGTGGCTCGACGTATGTATAATTTATGCCAGAAACTGACTGGCGTAGGTTTCCCTCAGTGTCGCATGGACAGCCGAAGACATGACAAATATATTAAGGGGTGTACGCCTCTTAATAAATGTGTTTAATCTTACTCTAATTTCTTTTCTATTAGGACTGGCCAGTCTTAATAAAGTCTTGATTTTTCTGTAGGTCCCTATAACTTATAGCTATGTGATCAGTGACACTCTTCTTCTTCATGTGGCATGCAACAAAAATATAATTCATGGCCATTTTTTACGTTTTCCATTTTTATGCTGAATATTTAATGTTATACAATAGCCTCCCCCTGTACATAGGGGGCACTATAAGGATAAGACTATCTAGGACACGATCCCATTGTATCTGTATTGCTGTCTCCGCTCCTTGCGATTATTTAAAAGATTACGAGTTTTGTTCCGGGATTGAGCCAGATATCTGCGTCTCACTAAATTAAGGACACTTAGGGTGTTTCATAGGGGGTTGGGTAGTCATAAACCATAAAAAAAGAGGCACTGTAGCCATATTGTGACCATCCTATGGTATAGTATTATACTTTCCTACTTATTCTTACCTCTCCAATCTTCTCCTCTAGGGCACTCGTCTTCTTGATGTACAGAACATTGTGGAATATGGTACCACCACTCAACTCCTCATTCATTTTCGAATAATTTTCGAGGACTGAAGAAGATGACTTATGACCTGGTGAAATGAACTCTAGGCCAACTTCAGGAAGGATGAAATTTCCCTTGGTCATCATTCAGTTTGGAGCTCTTTTCATCTCTTTAGTGACAAGTTACGGGTTCAGAAATTGCATCCAATACTACGAAAGTCCTAAAACTTTCCTCTGCATGAACCGCCAGGAACTGAGCATAGAGAGTGTTGTGTCTGATATCCTCATAATTGCTGAGCACCTGACTATATCGCAAAACACCATCACAATTTTACCTAATGGGAGCTTCAATCACCTACCACAGCTTAAGAACTTGAGCCTTAGTAACAACCATCTGCAGACTGTTGAATC
Source organism: Rhinoderma darwinii (assembly GCF_050947455.1). Lineage (NCBI taxonomy): Eukaryota > Metazoa > Chordata > Amphibia > Anura > Rhinodermatidae > Rhinoderma > Rhinoderma darwinii. The sequence goes on along the minus strand of NC_134696.1, from coordinate 93,938,488 downwards.
AGAGGCCTTTACAAACTTGGAAGCCTTAAAATATTTGGACTTGTCTTATAACCAAATAAGAAGTTTATCCTTGGGAGTTTTTCATGGACTTGGAAACTTGACCCAACTCTACCTACATTACAATACTCTTGCCGTAATACATCCTGACGTCTTCAGACCTCTTCTTGGCTTACAAAGTCTCAACTTGTCGGCCAACTACTTAAACAATTTCAGTAGTGTTGTCCATGCCCTTCAGCCGTTAATGCAACTCAAGAATCTTAGCTTGTGTGATAATAATATCAGCCACTTGGCTCATACCGATTCACTTCCGAGGAATTTGTCCAAACTTTTTCTCTGCCAAAACCACTTACAGGACTTGAATTGCCACCAAGATTTTTTAATCAATATCAAATATCTTGACTTGTCCTACAACAACATCACCTCCTCCTCCTTGCAGAAAGTAAACTTGAGTAATACAAACTATTTACGGATAGCATTTAATCCTGATTTCGAGATTCTGAAATTTTTGGAAAATCCCACCATACCCCCGGAGAGGATTGATTACTCCGGATTAAAATTAAACACTTCTGAAAAATTACAGGTGATGTGTTCCCATTTAAAAAGCAAACAGATTTCAAAATTGAATTTAATTCGGAACAATATTACTTCACTGCCGAACCTCATATTCGAAAATTGTACTTCGTGTCTCCAGATGGATTTATCATACAATAGGCTTAAAGATGCGAGCTGTTTAAGCTTCCTTAAGACATCCAATCTTTCGTCGTTGACTATCGAGCATAACCTCTTAAAACAGTTGAAGTCCTGTCCCAATGTGACCACTTTTCCAGACCTGCAGTCAATTTCTTTTCGATTTAACAGAATATGGTCAGTGATGTCGGAAGCATTTACCTACGCGCCTAATCTGAAAGAACTAAGATTAAACATCAACAATATAATACATTTGCTTCCACATTGTTTTAAGGGATTAAGCAATTTGAGGACGTTGCGTTTGGATAATAACCTCATTACAGATTTGTACAAAAATTCGTTTTTTGGTTTGAAACAGCTTACAACTCTCAATCTCAGGAATAACAGAATTTCTGTCATTTTTGAAAATGTGTTCGAAGGTTTGGAGAATTTGATTATATTGGATCTTGGGGGAAACAAGATTACGCAGGTTAAAAATGGATCCTTTATTGGGTTAAAATATCTTTCAAAGTTGTATCTAGATATTAACCAGATTAAAAAAATTAGTGGGGACATGTTCAATGGTGTAGAGGCAACATTACAGGTCTTGGATTTGGCGTCGAATAAGTTGAGTTATCAATCTTCCAGACAAAACCTTTCGCCGTTCTCAAAACTTGAAAAAATATATGACTTGAAACTTCAGAGTCAACAGCCACATGGGCTAATGGCCATTCCAAAAGGCTTCTTTAAAGGTCTAGATAGCCTACGGGATCTGTATTTGGGACAAAACAGACTCGCCCATTTAGGATCCAATGTGTTCGATGAGCTCAAAAATCTGAAATTTCTCAGCTTGGCAGAAGACTGTAATGGCGTCCAGAACCTCTCACCGGGAATTTTCAAAGACTTAGTGAACCTAAAATACTTGGACCTGGAAAATATGTGTATACAGTCTTTGAGCCCAGATATCTTCTCGAACCTTACCAATCTCAGAAGACTCCAGCTAACAAAGAACGGGTTAAAACATATAGATATCCAAATATTTGAAAACATGACCAAATTAAGATACCTCGACTTAAGAAATTGTCCCTTTACATGCACTTGTGACAATGCGGACTTCCAAGGGTGGTTGAATGTGTCACAGGTACAAGTTGTGTATGCTTATAATATCACATGTAGCAATGAACGTTCTGCTTTCTTCCATAGTTTTGATACTCACGTGTGTGACCTCAAAGTTAAGCTAATACTATTTTTCACTTCTTTCTTCTCCTTGTGCCTCTTTATAATCATACCTATTATCTACAGCAAATCCTACTGGCGCATCAAATATAATTACTTCCTTTTCATCTCATGGCTCAATGAACGTTGGAATTCTAAGAAGGACCTCTACAAGTATGATGCCTTTGTGTCCTACAACACTCGGGATGAAGACTGGGTATATGAAACAATGCTGCCCATGCTTGAGAAAGGCAAGTCCTCAAAATCACTTCGACTTTGCCTCCACCATCGGGATTTTACACTAGGTAGGGACATTGTAGACAACATTGTGGACAGCATTCACAACAGTCGAAAGACCCTCTGCGTGGTGAGCAGGAGTTATCTTCGAAGTGAGTGGTGTTCCATGGAGATGCAGTTGGCCAGCTATAAGTTGTTTGACGAAATGAAGGATGTTCTTGTTCTCATATTTTTGGAGGATATCCCGAAAAGAGAGTTGTCCACCTACCATAGGATGAGGAAGGTTATGCTGAAGAAGACTTACATTACATGGCCAGGGGAACCTGAGGCCCAAAGGTTATTTTGGGCCAAAGTTCGAAAAGCACTGAGGGGTGGTGACAAAGAAGACGGTGAAGATGACTTATTACTTCGTGATGATGAAGCCCTCCTTATATCAAGTTGATGCTTTAGAATTTGTTAGTTGGGTTTTTTTTGTCCACCAACGGCCCTTTTGGAACCGGCCCATCGCTGCGGTGTAATATTGTATTGTAAATATGCTGTGTTACCAATTTGTTCATCATGTGGAGAACCTAAGAACACATGTTTGATAGGACATATAGGATGGGATTGATATGATAGGAATGTCAATAAAGGATGAAGATATTAGATATATTCTATTTGTACTGCTTTTTTAGGGAGAAGGTTGGATTATATTGGGCTTCTAAAATACTTTCATTATGCTATACATCCAGTTAAGGCCCCCTCCACGTCACGTTTTTTCTCTAAATTTAGCGCGTACACCAGTAAAGTTGGCGGTGTACACGCTATACGTGTACATAGAGGTCCATAAGCCCGACGGACGCCAAAAGAGTGTCCTTTTGGCCTTTATCGGACTGTTATATGTCACTATGCCTTTTTTTTAAAGTATAGAATAGCATATTAGACTATATAATTCCATACAACGGAATGCCGTAAAAAAAGATATACTATTTTTTTTAACATGGGAGCCTTTATATGACGTATTCCACGGTATGGCATATGTCACAGGTATCCGTTTAACGTATACATCATGGATTTTTTTAATAGATTTTCATGACTTATAAGTTAAACGAATACCATTGAAGTCTATGAGTGACGCTTTAAACCGGTGCCTAATAGTGGCAACCGTCACCCATGGACTATAATAATCATTTAACAGACTCATGAACGCTTATGACCCCAGTTCATGACATATCCGTTTAACCATTTAACAGATACCTTTAAAGTCTATGGCGTAGGACATCACTCAATCCTACATTTAATGTATACGTCGGGAGCTTTTCCCAGCGTATACATCAAACATAGCGCAATAACGTAAGGTGAAGAGGGCCTAATGGACACTTTGTGTGAGTCTGCACCGTGACAGTTTATGACTGGCCTCACATTAAAGCGGTTGTCTGCTTGTTGGTTCCAAAAACAGCGCCACACTTGTCCGTGGGTTGTGTGTGGTATTGCAGCCCTATTTAAGTGAATGCAATACCAGACACAGCCCATTGACAGGGTTTTCTATGGGAAGTCACCAGGAAAATAAATAACTGCATGAAGGGTTTCCAACGTGTTGGAGAATCACTGGGTGCCATATTGATGTTTTTGATGATGTTGGCTTACCCTGAGCTGCAATACCAGACACAACCCAATGACAAGTGTGGCGCTGTTTGTGGGGAGAAAAAAATCAAACCTTATTTCTAATCTTATACAGCCCCTGTGGCATAGCTATAGGGGGGTACAGTGGTAGCAAACACACCTGGGCCCTCGTAACTCGTACCTAAAGGGGCCAATGGGCCACTCTGCCACATAAGAAGACACCAGTATTATAAATGGCACATGGTAGGTGGGGGTCACTGTTACAGATTTGTATGGGGTCCAGAAACTTGATGTTATACCTCTAACAACCACTTGAAGTCCAGGGAGTAGTAGAGCTGAAGGCTTTTTTTTTACTCCATTAGGCCTCATACTAATGTCATAAACGTCCCTATTATAATCTGTCACTTAATATAAGGATTGTTGATATATGTGTCCTGTAGAAGACTAAGAATATGACACAGCCTACATATCCTCAAGAAAGGGGACAGTATAATTGATGTATGTATGATTCGCATAGGCAGCCAGGCACGGAAATCAATACAACTCTGCTACGTATTTATTCAGGAGTTTTCTTCGTATGCACGCTCGTGTAGACGTTATGATGAATCTGTTGTAATGTAGCAGAGCTGTAATGGGAAAGAAGGCTGAACTCTATCCATAAGGCCTGATTCAGACCAGCGGAAATCTCGTTATGTTGTCATAAGACACGGATAAAATAGATCAAATAACAATGCCCGTATGGGCGGCAAACACTATACATGGCAAACAGAATGGGAGGACAACAAAGAGTCATGGAGTTCTATCAGTAAGTCATGTGTATAATGAACATTGCGTAACGTTGGGTCCCAGTTACAGGATATGGTTGCAACGTAACCGAAAGTCAAGGAATTAAAGGAGCACTCCACTTTATTTTTTTATTGCACCTTCCATTTGTACATTGGTGTTTCAGTGGGCTGCTGTGTGCAAAAATACTTACCGATCTTGTTTTTTTCGGGGCCAACGCCGGTCACGTGATTTTCCCTCTGACTCGTCTGGAGTCACTGTGCTTTCGAATAGACGGAACTCAGGCTCTCAATGCATTCCTATGGGAGCCAGGACCCGAAAAATGACAATATGCGGGGATCGGTAAGTATTTCTGCACACAGCTCCCCACGGAAACACCAATGTACAAATGGAGGGAGCAATAAAAATATAAAGTGGAGTGTTTCTTTAAGGAAAAAGCGAAAGTAAGGAAAGTCTTTACCCCAGTAATGGTGGTAGTGAGAGAAGAGGGGAGGGTAACGGTGGAAGGTATAACCCGAAAGATCATTCTACTGTAACAAACACGAGGAACCCCCTTCTGAGGTGAATTATGGAAGAGAGGGTCATTGTTGGATGAGCGTAGGAAATCTAGGGAAGCCATGTTTTTTCAAAGCGGGTGGTCGTGTCATTCAGGACACTAGAAAGGTATTCGTTGACCATGTAGTTATCCAGTCTCTATGACTGGACGCATGTATTTCAATGGGGCTGTTCACACGGCCCGTGTGAAGGGCCCGTGAAAAAATAGAACATGTCCTATTTTGGTCCGTTTTCACGGATCCCTCAATAGACTCAAGTCTTTGAAAACGGGTCCCACACGGGTGCGACTTGGATGTGAAAAACGGCCGTTTTTCACGACACAGTTTGCACTCATTTGTCTGAAGAAGGCCTAAAATGTAGAAATTGGTGGCCAAATGCAGAGATGACCTGCAGCCAATGGTAACCAGTTGTGTCAAATTGATTAGTATAATACAAGGTAATAAATATGTAAAAAAATTATTACATTCAAATACGTAAAAAAAAAAAAGACGTTTCTCCTACGTGGGTATGAAGCCATATTTCCAGTAAAATCTACGCTATGAGTAGGAGTAAATTTTCCTTAATAAATGTGGCCGAAACGATGTCTCCTCGAAGACCCCACCCGCTTCTGCACTTTGTATCTTTGTTGTAACCACAGATTCTAATTTACTTAATGAGAAATTAAACTCTGCTTTTACCCAGAGGCTCTTGCTTTCTTCATTTGCATATTAAGGAAGTGAATGTTCTTGGGAATTTAATTTTTAACTTCATTTGCCTGCAGATAAGCTGTAGCAGCTCTGACACGTGATTGAGTCTGAAATCTCTCGGTGCTTTTCTATTATGAGTAAACATTAAATAATAATTAATTTAATATATCTCGCAGAGTTCCTCATTTGGAGATTTTTTCTGTAATCTCTCCACAGTGCAATGTAATCTGCTAATGAGCCTGCAACTGAAGACCCGTATATTGTCTGCTGTGTTTTGTCAAAAAAAAGATGAAAATGAAAGATATTTACATGCAGCAGAAAGGGCAATTTATACCGGCTGAATGAATGGACAACCTTCAGCGCAACTCATGAGTGATGACCTATGGCAGGCCGGAACGTAGCGTTGTAACGGTCTGATTATTACGATAGCCAGAGGATGAACTAACAGACTGCACAATTCCACCTATAGCCCCTCTTACCATGACCGGTTAGGTACTCAGTTGGCCGCAGGACTTAAGTGACCCTACCTAATCTGGTGGTTAATATTCTGGATAATGTTATCATGGGAAAACCAACCAAAAATAGGAGGACATGGAGGTATGGTTGATTTGGGTAACGGCAAACAAAATTGTCATGTACAAGGAAGGGTATAAAACGGAGATATAGTGAGGTCAAGCAGTTTAGAAGATCGTTACGTGAGTCAGGCAGAGGAAGATGTGGTACCAGGAGTGAAACGTAACGTAGTCAGGAAGCCGGGAGTCGGGAAGTTATGCGGTACAGTAGCGGTAGTCAGACGAGCCAGAGTTCAGTAATGGTGATGTAGCAGTGTCTGGTCTGCAGAACAGCGGGGTGAAGCAAACAGAAGTCAAATGAGCCGGGTCAAACAGTAAAATATCACAACAGGTGAACACTGGTATAGTCCCTTTATTGGTCTAGTGGCTGCCCGCTCTGTGAAAGCGCTGCCCTGGATCCCTACCAGCGACGACGCGAGGCTTAGGGCTTTTCCACATCTAGCAGAATTGCAGAGGGAAAATACGCAGAATACAGTAGCAGCAAAGAGGGTGAGATTGAACAAACACATGCTGCGTAAAATTTCCGACCAGAAATTGACTTGCGGTGCGTCTTTTTCGTACCACAGAATGTAAATTCCTGCTGCGCAAGGTGGACTCAATTCCTGCGATTTTCACCATCTCCCAACATTGAGAAAAACGCAGCAAAATCCGCACCATATACTGAAGTAAAAAACGCAGGAAATGATGCGTTTTTTCCACAGCGGAAATCCTGCTAGTTTCTGCGAAACTGCTGCAGAAATTTTCTGCAGCAATTCCGTTACATGTGGATAAATCCTTAGACTGAGTTCACACGGGGCAGATACGCTGCGTAATAGCACGCAGTGTATCCGCGCTGTGCGCTGCAGGGAATTCCTAGTGAAAAAAACGCACAAAACTGCGGTGCAGTTTTTCGCCTGGATTGTCCGCTGCAGAAAATTGCAGCACCTACAGCACCTGCTAGCAGGCCGGCGTCCTGGGATGAAGTTTCATCCTAGGAGAGCGCTGCAGCCTGTGGTCGGCTGCAGTGGCGGTCACATGGGATGAAGCGCAGCCGCCATCATAGAGATGAGGCTAGTCGACGCCCGTCACTGTCCAAGGTGCTGAAAGAGCTAACTGATCGGCAGTAACTCTTTCAGCACCCTCGACAGTGAGTTCCGATCACAATATACACCAACCTGTGAATAAAAAAAGACTTTCATACTTACCAAGAACTTCCTGCTTCCCCCAGTCCGGGCTCCCGGCCGTTGCCTTGGTGACGCGTCCCTCTCTTGTCATCCGGCCCCACCTCCCAGGATGACGCCGCAGTCCATGAGACCGCTGCAGCCTGTGATTGGCTGCAGCCTGTGCTTGGCCTGTGATTGGCTGCAGCTGTCACTTGGACTGAACTGTCATCCCGGGAGGTCGGACCGGAGTTATCGGTAAGTCAGAACGTCTTTTTTTTTTTACAGGTTCATGGATTTTCGGAGCGGAAGTCACTGTCCATGGTGCTGAACCAGTTTAACGCTTTCAGCACCGTGGACAGTGACTGTCTCCTGACGTCGCGTACCCGAACATTTTTTACCGGTTTCGGTCAAAACGAGTTTGGGCGAACCCGGTGAAGTTCGGTGCGCTCATCTCGAATTTGACACTCCGTTTGGATGTTTGTAAACAGAAAAGCACGTGGTGCTTTTCTGTTTACATTCAGGAGTTTGACAGCTCTTGCGCGAATCACGCAGTTCGCACGGAAGTGCTTCCGTGCGGCATGCGTGGTTTTCACGCACCCATTGACTTCAATGGGTGCGTGAGTGCGCGAAAAACGCACGATTATAGAACGTCGTGAGTTTTTTTCTGCGCACACGCGCTGAGCGCAATTCACGCATCGTCTAAACTGCCCCATTGACTAATATAGGTGCGTACGACATGCGTGCAAAGCACGCGCGTCGCACGCGCGTATATTACGTTCGTGTAAATGAGGCCTAAGGTTGTGCTAAGGTTCCCTGGTTTTCTAACAATATTAGCAGAGGGGGTTTATACATAACAAATATTGGGCAATGTTACCCATGGTGATACATCAAATTTCAATAGTCTTGTATACAAAAGTTGCCATGCCTCAGATATTTGCATGTTTTATACATGACCAGCACTGTGGAGCAAATATAGCGCCACTTTTCTGCTTAAAAAACATCCTGCGTGTGTCATGGGGTCTACAAAAAATTTTTTGTATTTTTTCTAACCCCTTGTTGTCGTTTTTTCTCAAGCTCTAGAGCATTAAGGGGGTTTTATACTGAGCGATTATCGGGCAGATGAGAGTTCATATAACGCTTGTTGGTGATAATTGCCCTGTGTAAATGAACGATCAGCAGATGAACGAGCAAACGCTGGATCATCTGCTGGTCGTATCGTTTTAAAAAAGTTAAATATTATCGTTGTGGGCAGCGCATCTCCCGGTGTAAACAAGGAGACGCGCTGCCGACATGATAATAATGTATGGGTACAAGCGATCGGAGTAACGACTGCTCGTCACCATCCATAGCTCCGTGTGACAGGAGCAAACGAGCGCCGCTCAACGATGTCTCATTGATTGGTGCTCGCTGCACCGGCCGATTATTGGCCGATGTAATAGGGCCTTTAGGTTGCACACTCTCATATCAGCTGCATGGGCTCTCTATGGTATGCATGCACGTGACACTATGGGTATGTTCACACGCAGTGTTTTCAGGCTTTTTTTGTGGCGTAAATGCTTCGAAAAATGCCAGCTGAACGCCTCCAAACATCTGCCCATCGATTTCAATGGGAAAAACTGTGTATCGTACAGATGGGGCGTTTTTTACCAGCCTTTGGAGCCGTTTTTCATTGTGTCAATAGAAAAACAGCTCCAAAAACGGCTCCAAAAAACGCATCAAAAAACATTTGATGCTTTAAAAACGTCTGAAAAACAGAGGCTGTTTTACCTTGAAAACAGCTCCATATTTTACAGCCGTTTTTACTTTAGCGTGTGAACATAGCCTAAATCTTAATTATGTCATCACTGATGACACCTGATGACATCAGCGCATCTAGCTACAAGGCACTGCATGGGAAGCTATTAACCTGTCTGCATAGGGCTGCTATGGGGTCCTTGGATAGAGAAGGACCTAGTCCTGTTTGGTCTCATTCCCATTGATACTGGGCAGGATGTCACCAGTATTCATGACATGCTGGGACTTGTAGTTGTATCACAGCCGTGGAGTCACAGGTTGCAGACCAATGAATGTGCATAATATTTATACGACACATGGCGTAGATACAAGCAGGTATATTCCCGTGGAGATTGGAATTGGAAAAAATTTACTCAATGTGGCAATAAGCGTTAGATATTAGACTAGTTAATATCCTGCCTAGTCTCCTTACCGTCAGTAAAGTTCCACCTTGAGCTGAAGACCAGAGTAAGCTGAGACTAAATCGTTGCTAGTGTGATCGCAATGAGGTCACTTTACGCCTTGATCTCCATGCAGGTTCAAATCAGGTGGGGGGGGGGTGCGAGCTCGGAGAAGCAACAGATACACTGAGACGTTTCTCAAGGTAAAATACTTCTGACTTTATTTGCAGAGACACAGAGTTTATATAGTAAAAATATCATATAATTACGTGCAGACACGTATACATTCTTGTGGTTTCTTTCCTCATTATTCTTATCTCTACGTACATTATTCTTATTCCTTACATCTAGTTTTTAATCCGGTGTTCTACCCATATCTATCTTGGCTGTACGCCCAGAAACAAACCATCCTGCAAACAAACCCCCTAGTTCCTGGTAGTACCCTCATAACATAATGAATTCGCAATTTCCAGTTTCTGCAGAACATCTGCAGATTATTACATTCCATAACCTTTCAATAATACCCAAAATATAGACTCGTTTATCCTTCTACCTTGAAGTAGTACATACATTACCGTATTTTCCGGACTATAAGGCGCACCGGATTATAAGGCGCACTTTCTATGAGCGCCTTATAAGCAATCATGTTTCATATATAAGGCGCACTGGATTATAAGGCGCAGCACATTACCGTTAAATAAACCATTGCTCAGACTGCAAGTCAAAATTTATTACACTTTTTAACAATAACTTGCAACTGGTTCAGCTGTAATTGCAAATCAAAACGTTTAGGGTATGTGCACACACACTAATTACGTCCGTAATTGACGGACGTATTTCGGCCGCAAGTCCCGGACCGAACACAGTGCAGGGAGCCGGGCTCCTAGCATCATACTTATGTACGACGCTAGGAGTCCCTGCCTTGCTGCAGGACAACTGTCCCGTAGTATAATCATGTTTACAGTACGGGACAGTTGTCCTGCAGCGAGGCAGGGACTTCTAGCATCTAGCAGGGACTTCTAGCATCGTACATAAGTATGATGCTAGGAGCCCGGCTCCTTGCACTGTTCGGTCCGGGACTTGCGGCCGAAATACGTCCGTCAATTACGGACGTAATTAGTGTGTGTGCACATACCCTTACCGTACTAATAAATTCATAGGCGCACGGGGGGGGAGGAGCATGGTGTGTGCTGTGGTATGCCGCCGCCGACCCCTGCCGCCCACGATAGAGGTAAAGGATCCTGTATGAACCCCTCTCTTTACTGTCGGGTTCATATATAAGGCGCACCGGATTATAAGGCGCACTTTCTATTTCTGAGAAATTCTCAGCATTTTATGTGCGCCTTATAGTCCGGAAAATACGGTACACTTATATCATTGATTATAGGTTGTTCTATACCATCACATACCCAACATATATTCTAATACATGTTCTTCTCTTCAGCATTGCACTCATTGAGGTCCCAGATACATTATACATATATTTATTCCATAACAATCCCTCCTTTTGTGATTTTACCAACACCTAAATTCCAATGCTACTTCTATCTCCTGATAGCAAGGCTTCGATCCATTTCTTCACTTGATTCACACAGGTATGTAGGTGGGGTAATCTCACAACACTCTTTGATCATAATGTATAGGCCTCTGATTGAATACTTCCCTTATCTTGCAAAATACATAACAATTAAAACATGTAAGCAATACAAATAATATTATAAAACATATCAATGGTTGGAATAACACATGCAATATCTTAGTAGCTGTAGGTGAGAATCCTGTAAATATGTCATACCAGTGATGGGCACTAGCATCTTTAATGGCTGATGACAAATGTATCACTTCCTTAGCTGCTATTGTAGCCAATATTTTCACTTTACTTAGAGTTACATTATGGGCTGCTATCAATTTCTTTACGTCTTTAGACTTTTGTAACACTTGTTTTAACTCTTCCAGTGGCAAACTAAAATTTCCATAGGGCAAAGGTTCAGGTACCCATATAGTGGACATTATTTCTTCTAAAGTAGGCAGGAACACTATAGTTTGGTTCCCCCAAGTCAAATGCGTCACATTGTATAGACATCCTGAAAATGGTCCTGTGAGTTTAAACTGGCTAAGGGTCTGCTTGTTGTTAGTTATTAAACATACATGCTGTGGACCTACTTCAATATAAACCTGTAGGTTAGCTTCTGGGATTATAGTGAGTGCGCATACATTATCCTGGTACTGCATTAGACAGGGTTCATATATCCCTGACTGTTGATTACATACATATCCTTGCTCTGTTAACTGGCACAAATCTATATTCCTCGTCTTATTTTGAGAATCTATGTGTGTTCCTTTCATTTCCAGGATACAATATTGTCCTAATAATGTCACCGGATCAATCATTACCATTGGCATAACAATAAATTTGCATAATAGAGTAGGATTTTTCACATTAAATGCTATTAGTCTTCCTGCACACCATTTAGGTGTACACTCAGTATACTCAGGCTGTAACAATAACCACGTATCATTTCTCTTTCCTATGGGCAGAATGTCTGTCCATTGCCTAACATGACTACTAAACAATTTATTCTTAAAATTATTCATCTGTTCTTGTTGCCACATCGTTTTAAGCGTACATACTGTCCAATTTACAAAAGTTGATACATTCTGTAATGTTCTATATTCGGTTAGCATACTTTCATTAAAAACATTTAGGAACAGTTCATCTATAGTTAACCCTTTCTGTTGTATGGCAAAGGTAGTAGGTAACCATGAGGCACCTATCCTTAATGCAGTAGATGTGTCATCTCCCACTGAGTTTAATTTGTTCATAACTGTTTCTAACTGTATACCATTCAATACTCCTAATCCCGTTCCTACCCCTCCTAATAGCGTGTCATACCATTCTCTTTTTTGTCTATGACAGCTGGGGGATTCAGGGAAGGAAATATTGAAGTGTACATTCTTTTTCTGCTGTTGGGTTACAGCGCTCTTACAAGTGTGTGCGATTCTTTCTAGACTTTGTACTGTTATATGTGGCTTAAAACTATCTCTTAAAATTGTTATCAAGAATACAAAATATATTCTATTTCTTATTTGGCTATTATTCATACATAATATCATCCCATCAGTTTCTTTTATTACAATCGTAGAGTTGAGCCTCTCCTTGTTGCATCTTTCATAAGTCTTATTTATCATTTCGTTTCTATTTTTACTGGTTGTATATTTCTATAGATACTGTAAATCTGGTTCATAACAACAAAACAACAGCCGTCTCTTCTTGTATGCTAATGTTGGCTGTTTTGTCTATGTGAAGGTACACAGTCCCTCCATGTGGTCCTTTTCTCCAAGTCCCTTCGGTTGTAGTCACATCTGTAGTATAACACGGGGCATTGGCCTTACAGGTGTAGTTACCCTGCTTTCTATCCACTGTGGCATTCGCCCACCCTGTCCTGAACTGTTCCAGTGATTCTGTACTGATTACGTGTACAGGAGTAGCAGTTCTGCCTTTTTGTATAAGAGCACACGCAACAACCGCCGCAACAACCGCAAAGATCTTCATTCTTCTGGCTGAAGAACCTTTTTACAATGACTGGCGTGAATCCAGCTTGCCTTTCCTTCGAGCTTCACTGAGGTGTTTGTAACGAGTAGGACTTGAAAAGGACCATCAAATCTTGGGTCTAGACTTTTCCTCACGTGTCTTTTGACAACGACCCAATCTCCTGGTTCTAGCTTATACGTCAACTGAATCAGGACCTGGAATGGAAGCAGAGACTTGTGCATACACCTTGGTCAATTGTTTGTTCAGCGTTTATACATAATCTGTTAGTCTACCATACTGCATTTGGAGCACCTGTGGAAAATAACATCCTAATCTGGGAGCCGACCCAAATAAGATCTCATATGGGCTGAGACCTGTTCTTTTTGTGGGCGTGTATCTTACTGAGAACAAGGCTAATGGTAGACACTCGGTCCATGGTTTCCCGGTTTCTACCATTGCTTTTTGGATTTTCAATTTGAGAGTCCCATTTAGTCTCTCAACCTTCCCACTACTTTGTGGATGGTATGGTGTATGTAGGGCTTGACTTATGCCTAGAGCTGACAACACATAGTTCATGATTTCACCCGTAAAATGAGTTCCTCTGTCGCTCTCGATCACCTCTGGAACTCCATATCTGCACACCACCTCGTTGATCAGTTTCTTTGCTGTGGCTACGGCTGTAGCTTTGGTGACTGGAAAAGCCTCTGGCCATCCTGAAAAGAGATCAATACAAACAAGCACATACTCATAGGTACCAACTTTGGGTAATTGAATATAGTCTATCTGCAGTCTCTGGAACGGATATATAGGTCTGGGTGTGTGCTTCTGTGATGCTTGCTTTGCCGCTTCGTCTGCCAGGGCATTTCCCCTTTTGTCTCTGGTGAACTCACCTTAGTGTGAGCTTTAATTTTTACTACTGCTACTTCTGTGGGTAACATCAGGGTCTCCATCAAGTATTTTACAAAGTCTGCATTCTTTACAGGTGTACCTGCAGAGGTCAAAAACTGTCTAGCCCTCCATATGGGGCCATAATCGTGTGCAATCCCAAAAGCATATCGAGAGTCAGTGTATATATTTGCTGTCTTTCCTTCTGCATGTTGGCATGCTGCTGCCAGGGCCTTAAGCTCCGCTTCTTGTGCTGAGCGGGACGCTGGTAAGGAGGCTGCTTCTAGGACTACATCTTCGGTGGTTACTGCATATCCTGTAAGAAAAGATCCTTCTACACAATACCTTGAACCATCCACAAAGAGTATTAGGTCTGGGTTTTGGAGTGGGGTATCTTTTACATGTGCGAACCCCCGCTGTTTCCTGGGCCATAAGGGCCATACAATCATGTTCATCAGTTTCAGGCAAAAATTGTGACCATACTTTACCTACGTCTTCTCCCCCTTGCTCCAAAGGCAGTAAGGTAGCTGCGTTCAATGTAGTACAGCGGTGTAAAGTAACCTGCTCAGGGAGAAGAAGAGCACAGGTTAATCTCAAATGTCTTGCAGTTGACAAATGCTTCGGCTGTATTTGAGTAAGAATAGCAGTAATATCATGTGGTGCAAAACTTGGACTAGAAATGCCAGGACCAAATCTGAGGCCTTGTTTAACATTGAATTTACAGCAATGATAGCTCTCACACATGATGGGGAACCTCGGGCCACAGGGTCTAGTCTAGCTGAATAACATGCTACCGGGCGCTGCTGTGGTCCATGACTTTGTGTGAGAACCGCAGTGGCATGTCCATTTTGTTCAGTACAGTACAAAGTATATGCTTGCGTAGAGGTACTCCATGGATTGGTGTCACAAGCCGCTACCAAACACAACTCCTCCTCATTCAGCTGATAATCCACAATACTTTGAGAATCTCACTTTTATCAGGTTCTACAAATACTTGATTAATACAAAAACAAATAAAAATAAAACATTCCCAAAAACTTTACATCAAATTAACAATGTCCAGACAAGTTTTGTTTTGCCTTCTCCCTCATCTAAATCCATAAAGACTCGTGTGAGTGATGTCACCTCGCCTCCTGTGTAACTTTGCTGGAGGGGGATGGTCTCTTACACATAAACTAAAATTGTACCTGATCAGTTCCTTCACCCTTCCCCCCTTTGTGGACTCTGCGAGAGTGATGTAGCAGAGTCCAAAACTACATCTCAACATAACACTAATTTAACCCCCTGTAATGTACAACAGCCTGAAACAAAAATGCCTTTTTCCTGACAAACATTTGATCTTTACAATGACATAACTCATGTGTGAAATCAAAAACAAAACAATTGTAGTTAGTTATTCAATAAAACAGAAAATATTATCTCTGATCACATTAATTACTGCAAACCAATAAACAGTATAACGGTGGGGGCACATACATTTTCAAAACCCCCGTGTCTCACAGTATCTGTAGTTTAATACATCTGAATTATCAAAACACATGAAATCTGATCACATCATAACACATAAATATCGTAACTTATAACCAACAGCGCTTGCGCAAAAGAGAAGAAATGTATTTCGGTTTGTAGACATTACTGATATATATATATCTCAGCAGTGCAAATTGAGATCCCTTTGTCTCATCAGCCCTGCAGACTGCACCCAGTCAGCCCCCCTCCTCCTCCTCCCAAACACAGCACACTTCAGGGGGGAGGGAGGGGGGTCACAAACTCATTTCTCACAACTTCTCACAATCTTAACACTTTCAATGCCGGCAAAACAACATACGTATCTGCAATCATTTATCACACCATTGTATAGGAATTATCTACGTTAATGTTTAACCGTACAATCTGACGGCCACCATCTCTATATTATGATGACGTGTTGTTTCATCAGTGAACTAAAACTGGAACTTCTGTAAATAGAAAAGACACTACAAATGACAAAATTAACAAGGTGATTATTTCATACTGATTTGGATGGGCCGGGCGTGGCCACATCAGGGGCAGGGGGGGGGCAGCCTCTCCCCTTGGAAACAGTGCGCAGGGGGTTTCCCACCAACAATGAGGACACACTCAACATGAGGTACGGACGCCATTACCGGGCGTCGGCTGGTCCTGTTTTCTAATACATACAATATGACACAAAGTCATACAAAATATCTATATCAGCATTTAATGTTGTGTCCATTCATTTCAAGAACAAGATTACATTTCTTATCTCACTAGCAGCTGTTCTCCACCTCCCCCTTCTCTTGTCACACTAGTTGATTCTAAATTATACCATATGGGAATTTACTATAAGGTCATTTGCAACATTAAAACAACTACTACTTCTATCACTTCCTTTGCTTTAAACTTTACTTTATAAAATATGAATTTCCTCTGACAACCTCCTCGTACTACTTCTTCTGACACTTTTCTCAATGCTTCTGCTTTCCCCTGTAACTTTTTATCTTTCAACCATCCACGTTTTGTGTCACAACATTCATTCCATTTTTCTGCGTCTAACCGTCCATGGGATTCTAGACCACATGCTTTCATTAATTTTTTTTTTTATTTTTTTTATTTATTTATTTCTTTTTTTGTTCCCTGCGTTGCCTTTTTACCTTCTCTTTCTGCTACTACCTGTTTGGCGGTTTGTCCTTTGGGGTGCTCATCTCATACTCTTGTTACAGATTCTAGCTACTGACAGATGAATTCCATTCTCATCTGTTTTATACAGTTTCTAGTTTCCGTACTTACTCCTGTTACAGATTTTAGCTACTGATAGATGAATTCCATTCTCATCTATTTTAGACAGTTTCTAGCTTCCGTACTTACTCTTGTTACAGATTTTAGCTGACAGACGAATTCCATTCTCATCTGTTTTAGACAGTTTCTAATTTCCGTACTTAATAGGGACACCAGTTCCCCATTGTCTAGTTATAAGTGGTCGCCTATAGGCAGACCCTAAGTTATGTAGGGGGTAGTTTTCCTGATAGGTGAATTTCTGGATTTACGATCCCCTAGTAAGCTTACACCCTTTTAACAGGTGCTTGCTCACCCATATGCCATACCTCAAACTCTCGTTTGCCGTGACTGTTTCCCATAGCCCTGCTATGATGGAGGGGACTCTTACCCTTCTCTCTCAGTTTTTATCTTCACTAACAAACACTATGGCTATTGGCTGTTAGGGAAAGTCCCACACTACCTTTCTCACCTATTTTATACAGTTACTTATCCCCTCAAAACCCTTTTAAACCTTCTTCTACTCTGGCCAGAGA
The DNA here is from genome assembly GCF_050947455.1 of Rhinoderma darwinii. Classification (NCBI taxonomy): domain Eukaryota; kingdom Metazoa; phylum Chordata; class Amphibia; order Anura; family Rhinodermatidae; genus Rhinoderma; species Rhinoderma darwinii. The sequence goes on along the minus strand of NC_134696.1, from coordinate 93,921,131 downwards.
ATTAAATTCCTTTTATAACTAGCTTACTTTCTTCTTATTCACTTTAAGCACCACTCAAGGAGATATCCTCCACACCATAACAGTAATATGACAAATATTCCTGATCCAAATAATAAGGCAAACGTAAAATCAAGCTGTTCATTTGACATGCCGGATTATCGGATTGCAGAAAATTCTGGAATTTTGAGCTGAAAATCAGTGCATGATAATCCCCGCAAGTACCTCAATGCTGTACACACATTTTCGGCATTTTTCCGGATTATCAGATTGCACAAAATTTTCGATTTCCGGGCTTAAATTTAGCCTATCATAATCCCCGTAGTCACCTGAAGCATGTACACATGTTTCTGGTAATTTGCCGGATTATCGGAAGTTTTTTCCAAAAACAATTTCCTTATTCTAAAATGCATTTGTGACACAAAACTGGGTTTCTACAACATTCATACAAATACTGTCATGGAGATCAGGCACTTTATCCTGAGGGTAGGATTACATATAGACTTGACCAGATTTTTACACTAAAAATACCCTCATGTGGCCCCTCTATTCCTCAGGAGTACTACCGGGAAGGTGACCTACCAGACAGGAAGGTGCAGAGCAGAGTTTGTAAGAATTAAGTCTTCTTACCTTGCTGCAGCTGTGGTCTGCCCGTTCCTTAGTCTGGAGAGTCGCCACTCTAGTCCCGGGAGATCCCCTAGGTGGGGTGCCGTCCTTCTGGTCAAGTCCCTGTTTCGGGCGCCAATTTCTGTGATCGCAACAAGGTCACTTTACGCCTTGATCTCCATGCAGGTTCAAATCAGGTGGGGGGGGGGTGCGAGCTCGGAGAAGCAACAGATACACTGAGACGTTTCTCAAGGTAAAATACTTCTGACTTTATTTGCAGAGACACAGAGTTTATATAGTAAAAATATCATATAATTACGTGCAGACACGTATACATTCTTGTGGTTTCTTTCCTCATTATTCTTATCTCTACGTACATTATTCTTATTCCTTACATCTAGTTTTTAATCCGGTGTTCTACCCATATCTATCTTGGCTGTACGCCCAGAAACAAACCATCCTGCAAACAAACCCCCTAGTTCCTGGTAGTACCCTCATAACATAATGAATTCGCAATTTCCAGTTTCTGCAGAACATCTGCAGATTATTACATTCCATAACCTTTCAATAATACCCAAAATATAGACTCGTTTATCCTTCTACCTTGAAGTAGTACATACATTACACTTATATCATTGATTATAGGTTGTTCTATACCATCACATACCCAACATATATTCTAATACATGTTCTTCTCTTCAGCATTGCACTCATTGAGGTCCCAGATACATTATACATATATTTATTCCATAACACTAGGGACGCACTACTAACTCATTGAAAAGTGTGTGGTTGTTAGGCAGTGCATCCTTAGCAACCAATCTGTCTGAAATGACAACTCTTCAGCTCCCGGCTATTTTTTTATTTTATTTTTTAAATGACCGAATGGAGCTTGAAAATAAACAAAGTAGAGATGTCAATGATAGCAATTACATTCCAGCTATCTAGCATACATTTTATGCTAAAAGTAGATGAAGAATATACTAACTCTTGAGGCATCTCTTCTGTCTTCTATGGGGCAGTCATTCCTTTTTGGACCAATGTATTTCCCCCATACTCAATGTAACCCTGCACAGAGCACCCCTTCCACAATGTCAACAAACAAAGAAAACCAGCCCTAGGGCCAGTTAGTTAAGGAGGGAGGAAGAACTTCCAACCCCCTTGTCCAGAGTTTTTGGGTTATAATACATTGGAGAGTACCATTGAACTTGACTTTGCTATAAAGCCCTCCAGGTTCGGACTGGCCCACCAGAGTACCAAAGGATCCTCCGATGGGCCCAGACTCTTCTCAAAAGGACTATCAGAACACAACCCCATTTGGAGCTAACTTGGAGCCAAACACTTGCCACCAGGGTCTATTTCTTATGGGTGTTTCACAAATTACCTATTAGACCTTATTGACGATATGTCCTATGTGTACAATGATAACAACAAGTGGATCTGCACATGTTCTGTAGAAATGGTGGGTGGGCCCCCAGAATCATTCCCTCTGGAGAGCCCAAGGGCGTCAGTCCGACGCTGAGACCCTCTTTTCCCTGGTGCAGGTTGTACAGAATAAATTGCGAATTCTAGGTGGAGTAAAGTTGGTCAAACACAGCAAAAAAATTCAACGTGCCAGGTTCCTCTTTCCTACAACGGCGGATGTGGGGGGACTGTTGGGCCATCTCCATACACATGGGCCAAGTTTGACCGGCAGTTATCGCATGACCAGTTGGAATTTTTTGGATCATTTACTCCAATGACAATAACTTGGATGACCGATTGACTCATGATCATGTACATGAGTTATGGGCCGCTGACCACAGGCAGTTTAGTCTCATACGCGGGAAAAGAATATATTCATGACCATCATTATAGGGTCGTATCGGCTTAAAAACTATTTCCTGAGAGGCCACTACTTGTCGTGGCGCGTGAACTCTTGGTTGATATATAGACCATCAGTTCATTGATTTTAAGACTTAAGGATTTCCCTAAGAATAGACAAAGAGCCGATTCAGCAGGAGTTTTATGCTGACTTTCAGGTAACGAAACTCTTCAAGTCAACGGCCTAGATATATCAAGAAGACCTGAGGTTCAGCGGACGCCTCGCCTTAAATAGCAAATGTCCCTGAATCTGTCATACACGGCCCCGTCACACCTGGCAACCACAGCTTCTAATTCTAATGGATTCCTGATATAAACCGGCCTACTTTACATGTACTCCTCAAAGACCGTACTGCTTTGATGAAACGCGTTTGACTAATAAAAGACATTGCGACGGCGCTGTTCTTAATGGCGTCTTTTGATCTTAAATTACAAATTATATTAATAACCGCTTGTCGGCCAGAAAAAGTTTTAAGATAAAATATTCTCATGGAAAGTTTATGAACGTTCTGAGGAGGAGCTGTTACAGATGACCAAAATCATGTCCTCATTTATTAAAAGATGGTGGATGTTACGAGTTAGAATACCATCATAAATCACCGGGAAAAATAAATGAATAAACATAACTAATGGCTGTAGACAGTTGGAGACAAAATGAATCACTAGAATCACACTGGAAAAAAATCATAATCAATAATAAAAATAATTATGAAGACCAAACGAGAGGTTAAAATATGAGAAAGGAGCTGGTGGGGCTGTCTGGTTTATAGAATTTTGAAGTAAAAGAGGGGTGTCTCTTACTCTGGGGAATCCGAGATATCTGCTCTTTACACGGAAAGCACATTGATTTCAATAGTTATCATGTAATACTTCATTCTCCCTGCGGTGGTGCTGCAGGGAAATTGAACACTTGCTCACATGTTCCTCATTTACCCCAGATAACAGCAGATCGCTGGGTTTCCCAGCTGCGGGGTAACCTGTGATCATCTTATCAATAGGAGACCCTTCCAACAAGAAGAGATTGTCTAAAGTGGACAAACCTGACTCCAGTAAACCCCAATATCCCTTTTCCCATGTCATACCCTAAGGTTTCGAGGAGATACGGGCAGTTCTATATAATCTATGTAAAACGTTGCCTAAATAAATTACGATAGATAGATAGATAGATAGATAGATAGATAGATAGATAGATAGATAGATAGATAGATAGATAGGTGGGAGATAGATAGGTAGATAGATAGATAGATAGATAGATAGATAGATAGATAGATAGATAGATAGATAGATAGATAGATAGATAGATAGATAGATAGATAGATAGATAGATAGATATGAGATAGATAGATATTAGATAGATAGATAGATAGATAGATAGATAGATAGATAGATAGATAGATAGATAGATATGAGACAGATAGATAGATATTAGATAGATAGATAGATAGATAGATAGATAGATAGATAGATAGATAGGTGGGAGATAGATAGGTAGATAGATAGATAGATAGATAGATAGATAGATAGATAGATAGATAGATAGATAGATAGATAGATAGATAGATAGATAGATAGATAGATAGATAGATAGATAGGTGATATATAATAGGTAATGTTACTTACAGATATAACAGATATTTAAGCTCCTGGGGGCCCTAATACAAAATATATCAAAGTACTTCCCACACGCTAGCATTTGTGGTTCATAAATCTAGTGTTATCTTATGTGGCAAAGGGTTCCCCTTAGGCACCAGGGCCCGCATGCGTCTGCTACCTCTACACCCCTTATAGCTAGGCTACAGATCACTTACATTGTTGCAGATGAGTATTGTTCTGTAAAAAGCTAAAAATTTGCCTAAAACAGGGAATGATTTTCAAATAACGCTACTGCCTATTTTGTAAAAAAAATAAAAATAAAAAATACCAAAAGTCCCACAGCCGTCTGCCCACAGCACGTGATTTTCTCTGATGTAATAATCTCGCGTGTCTGTCTTACCTCAGTGCTGTGTCTCTGGATCTCAGCATGTTTGTATAGTCGGTTAGTTTCACTTCCACCGAATCAATAAATAACTTGTTTCGATTAAACAATGTACTATTTTTCCATGAATAACCATGAACTATGCAATAAAACAGTGAGAAACCGGGGTACCTATAACGAGATATCCTATATATAAAAGGGAGTCTACACATTTGTAACCAACTTTTTATTGTTCCAATGGATAAAAATAACAAAAAAACAATAGGATCAGACTACACACATTTTTTTTTGTAGTCTGTAACCATGGAGACAAATAGTTCTGCATAACATCTGTATACACAAAATGATAGGAGATTCAAGACAATCCGCAAAGTTTTGTCATTCTTTTATTTTACATGCATTTGAGAATTAACAAATACTATTAGCTGCAAAAGTGCATATACCCATAATTCCGGCAGTTATACAGTCCACCTCTGCATTTTACAATCTCCAGTTTGGGGAAGGGGCGCCATTTCACTTATATCCTCAGCCAAGAGACAGCTCCTCTATACACCACATAGGAGAGCTGACAGATCCTCTATACTACACCACATAGGAGACCTGACAGATCCTCTATACTACACCACACAGGAGAGCTGACAGCTCCTCTATACTACACCACACAGGAGAACTGACAGATCCTCTATACTATACCACACAGGAGAACTGACAGCTCCTCTATACTACATCACATAGGAGAGCTGAAAGATCCTCTATACTACACCACACAGGAGAGCTGACAGCTCCTCTATACTACACCACACAGGAGAATTGACAGCTCCTCTATACTACACCACACAGGAGAGCTGACAGATCCTCTATACTACACCACATAGGAGAGCTGAAAGATCCTCTATACTACACCACACAGGAGAGCTGACAGCTCCTCTATACTACACCACATAGGAGAGCTGAAAGATCCTCTATACTACACCACACAGGAGAGCTGACAGCTCCTCTATACTACACCACACAGGAGAATTGACAGCTCCTCTATACTACACCACACAGGAGAGCTGACAGATCCTCTATACTACACCACACAGGAGAGCTGACAGATCATCTATACTACACCACACAGGAGAACTGACAGCTCCCCCATACTACACCACACAGGAGAACTGACCGCTCCTCTATACTACACCACACAGGAGAACTGACAGCTCCTCTATACTACACCACATAGGAGAGCTGAAAGATCCTCTATACTACACCACACAGGAGAGCTGACAGCTCCTCTATACTACACCACACAGGAGAATTTACAGCTCCTCTATACTACACCACACAGGAGAGCTGACAGATCCTCTATACTACACCACACAGGAGAGCTGACAGATCATCTATACTACACCACACAGGAGAACTGACAGCTCCCCCATACTACACCACACAGGAGAACTGACAGCTCCTCTATACTACACCACACAGGAGAACTAACAGCTCCTCCATACTACACCACACAGGAGTACTGACAGCTCCCCCATACTACACCACACAGGAGAACTGACGGATCCTCTATACTACACCACACAGGAGAGCTGACAGCTCCTCTATACTACACCACACAGGAGAGCTGACAGCTCCTCTATACTACGCCACACAGGAGAGCTGACAGCTCCTCTATACTACACCACACAGGAGAGCTGACAGCTCCTCTATACTACACCACACAGGAGAACTGACAGATTCTCTATACTATACCACACAGGAGAGCTGACAGATCCTTTATACTACACCACACAGGAGAGCTGACAGCTCCTCTATACTACACCGCACAGGAGAGCTGACAGGTCCTCTATACTACACCACACAGGAGAGCTGACAGCTCCTCTATACTACACCACACAGGAGAACTGATAGCTCCTCTATACTGCACCACACAGGAGAACTGACAGCTCCTCTATACTACACCACACAGGAGAACTGACAGCTCCTCTATACTACACCGCACAGGAGAGCTGACAGGTCCTCTATACTACACCACACAGGAGAGCTGACAGCTCCTCTATACTACACCACACAGGAGAGCTGACGGCTCCTCTATACTACACCACACAGGAGAGCTGACAGCTCCTCTATACTACACCACACAGGAGAACTGACAGCTCCTGTATACTATACCACACAGGAGAGGTGACAGCTCCTCTATACTACACCACACAGGAGAGCTGACAGATCCTCTATACCACACCACACAGGAGAGCTGACAGATCCTCTATACTACACCACACTGGAGAGCTGACAGATCCTCTATACCACACCACACCACACAGGAGAGCTGACAGATCCTCTATACTACACCACACAGGAGAGCTGACAGCTCCTCTATACTACACCACACAGGAGAACTGACAGATCCTCTATACTACACCACACAGGAGAGCTTACAGCTTCTCTGTGCTACACCACACAGGAGAGCCGACAGATCCTCTACACTACACAACACAGGAGAGCTGACCGCTCCTCTATACTACACCACACAGGAGAGCTGACAGATCCTCTATACTACATCACACAGGAAAGCTGACAGATCTTCTATACTACCCCACACAGGAGAACTGACAGCTCCTCTATACTACACCACACAGGAGAGCTTACAGCTTCTCTATGCTACACCACACAGGAGAGCCGACAGATCCTCTACACTACACAACACAGGTGAGCTGACAGCTCCTCTATACTACACCACACAGGAGCGCTGACAGCTCCTCTATACTACACCACTCAGGCGAGCTAACAGCTCCTCTATACTACACCACACAGGAGAGCTAACAGCTCCTCTATACTACACCACACAGGAGAGCTGACAGCTCCTCTATACTACACCACACAGGAGATCTAACAGATCCTCTATACTACACCACACAGGAGAACTGATAGCGCCTCTATACTACACCACACAGGAGAGCTGACAGCTCCTCTATACTACACCACACAGGAGAGCTGACAGCTCCTCTATACTACACCACACAGGATAGCTGACAGCTCCTATATACTACACCACACAGGAGAACTGACAGCTCCTCTATACTACACCACACAGGAGAACTGACAGATCCTCTATACTACACCACACAGGAGAACTGACAGATCCTCTATACTACACCACACAGGAGAGCTGACAGATCCTCTATACAACACCACACAGGAGAACTGATAGCTCCTCTATACTACACCACACAGGAGAAAATGACAGCTCCTCTATACTACACCACGCAGGAGAGCTGACAGATCCTCTATACTACACCACACAGGAGAGCTGACAGATCCTCTATACTACACCACACAAGAGAACTGACAGCTCCTCTACACTAAACCACACAGGAGAGCTGACAGCTCCTCTATACTACACCACACAGGAGAGCTGACAGCTCCTCTATATTACACCACACAGGAGAGCTGACAGTTCCTCTATACTACACCACACAGGAGAGCTGACAGCTCCTCTATACTACACCACACAGGTGAGCTAACAGCTCCTCTATACTACACCACACAGGAGAGCTAACAGCTCCTCTATACTACACCACACAGGAGAGCTGACAGCTCCTCTATACTACAGCACACAGGAGAGCTAACAGATCCTCTATACTACACCACACAGGAGAACTGATAGCTCCTCTATACTACACCACACAGGAGAGCTGACAGCTCCTCTATACTACACCACACAGGAGAGCTGACAGCTCCTCTATACTACACCACACAGGAGAGCTGACAGCTCCTATATACTACACCACACAGGAGAACTGACAGCTCCTCTATACTACACCACACAGGAGAACTGACAGATCCTCTATACTACACCACACAGGAGAACTGACAGATCCTCTATACTACACCACACAGGAGAGCTGACAGATCCTCTATACAACACCACACAGGAGAACTTATAGCTCCTCTATATTACACCACACAGGAGAAAATGACAGCTCCTCTATACTACACCACGCAGGAGAGCTGACAGATCCTCTATACTACACCACACAGGAGAGCTGACAGATCCTCTATACTACACCACACAAGAGAACTGACAGCTCCTCTACACTAAACCACACAGGAGAGCTGACAGCTCCTCTATACTACACCACACAGGAGAGCTGACAGCTGCTCTATATTACACCACACAGGAGAGCTGACAGTTCCTCTATACTACACCACACAGGAGAGCTGACAGCTCCTCTATACTACACCACACAGGTGAGCTAACAGCTCCTCTATACTACACCACACAGGAGAGCTAACAGCTCCTCTATACTACACCACACAGGAGAGCTGACAGCTCCTCTATACTACAGCACACAGGAGAGCTAACAGATCCTCTATACTACACCACACAGGAGAACTGATAGCTCCTCTATACTACACCACACAGGAGAGCTGACAGCTCCTCTATACTACACCACACAGGAGAGCTGACAGCTCCTCTATACTACACCACACAGGAGAGCTGACAGCTCCTATATACTACACCACACAGGAGAACTGACAGCTCCTCTATACTACACCACACAGGAGAACTGACAGATCCTCTATACTACACCACACAGGAGAACTGACAGATCCTCTATACTACACCACACAGGAGAGCTGACAGCTCCTCTATACTACACCACACAGGAGAGCCGACAGATCCTCTATACTACACCACACAGGAGAGCTGACAGATCCTCTATACAACACCACACAGGAGAACTGATAGCTCCTCTATACTACACCACACAGGAGAAAATGACAGCTCCTCTATACTACACCACGCAGGAGAGCTGACAGATCCTCTATACTACACCACACAGGAGAGCTGACAGATCCTCTATACTACACCACACAAGAGAACTGACAGCTCCTCTACACTAAACCACACAGGAGAGCTGACAGCTCCTCTATACTACACCACACAGGAGAGCTGACAGCTCCTCTATATTACACCACACAGGAGAGCTGACAGTTCCTCTATACTACACCACACAGGAGAGCTGACAGCTCCTCTATACTACACCACACAGGTGAGCTAACAGCTCCTCTATACTACACCACACAGGAGAGCTAACAGCTCCTCTATACTACACCACACAGGAGAGCTAACAGCTCCTCTATACTACACCACACAGGAGAGCTGACAGCTCCTCTATACTACACCACACAGGAGAGCTAACAGATCCTCTATACTACACCACACAGGAGAACTGATAGCGCCTCTATACTACACCACACAGGAGAGCTGACAGCTCCTCTATACTACACCACACAGGAGAGCTGACAGCTCCTCTATACTACACCACACAGGAGAGCTGACAGCTCCTATATACTACACCACACAGGAGAACTGACAGCTCCTCTATACTACACCACACAGGAGAACTGACAGATCCTCTATACTACACCACACAGGAGAACTGACAGATCCTCTATACTACACCACACAGGAGAGCTGACAGATCCTCTATACAACACCACACAGGAGAACTGATAGCTCCTCTATACTACACCACACAGGAGAAAATGACAGCTCCTCTATACTACACCACGCAGGAGAGCTGACAGATCCTCTATACTACACCACACAGGAGAGCTGACAGATCCTCTATACTACACCACACAAGAGAACTGACAGCTCCTCTACACTAAACCACACAGGAGAGCTGACAGCTCCTCTATACTACACCACACAGGAGAGCTGACAGCTGCTCTATATTACACCACACAGGAGAGCTGACAGTTCCTCTATACTACACCACACAGGAGAGCTGACAGCTCCTCTATACTACACCACACAGGTGAGCTAACAGCTCCTCTATACTACACCACACAGGAGAGCTAACAGCTCCTCTATACTACACCACACAGGAGAGCTGACAGCTCCTCTATACTACAGCACACAGGAGAGCTAACAGATCCTCTATACTACACCACACAGGAGAACTGATAGCTCCTCTATACTACACCACACAGGAGAGCTGACAGCTCCTCTATACTACACCACACAGGAGAGCTGACAGCTCCTCTATACTACACCACACAGGAGAGCTGACAGCTCCTATATACTACACCACACAGGAGAACTGACAGCTCCTCTATACTACACCACACAGGAGAGCTGACAGCTCCTCTATACTACACCACACAGGAGAGCTGACAGCTCCTCTATACTACACCACACAGGAGAGCTGACAGCTCCTCTATACTACACCACACAGGAGAGCTGACAGCTCCTATATACTACACCACACAGGAGAGCAGACAGCTCCTCTATACTACACCACACAGGAGAACTGACAGATCCTCTATACTACACCACACAGGAGAACTGACAGATCCTCTATACTACACCACAAAGGAGAGCTGACAGCTCCTCTATACTACACCACACAGGAGAGCTGACAGATCCTCTATACTACAGCACACAGGAGAGCTGACAGCTCCTCTATACTACACCACACAGGAGAGCCGACAGATCCTCTATACTACACCACACAGGAGAGCTGACAGATCCTCTATACAACACCACACAGGAGAACTGATAGCTCCTCTATACTACACCACACAGGAGAAAATGACAGATCTCAGGATGTTACCTATGATAAAAAAAAGTCACAAGCAACCATGAAGCTATCGCAAAATTGCTAGTTTTATTGCGACTTTCTTTTCCATAGGAATATTTATATTAATGGAATAGGTTTTGGGGTAGAGCGGGGAAAAGTATGGAATCTTAAATTTATGCAGCTTTACCGGCAGCCCATTAGTATAGTATATTGACAGTAGTGTATAGTCTACATATGATTTTTCAGACTATGGACTGCCATACACAGCTGTAGTACCATAAGCTAGCAGGGAAGCTGTGGAAAAAGTTAGAATTCCCCTCAGTGTCAGGAAAACGTGAAGCCAGCTTTGAATTTCTGTTCTGCTTTACCATTCTTCTGAAGGTCTTTTAACAGAAAAAAACATATTTGACCCTTTCACTTTTCTTATAACACTTCTTGCTTGAAGCGTATTTCCAAAATTGGGTCTGTGTTTTAGGATGTACAATAAAATCACTACATGGTTTGTTAGAAATTCCATGTCTTATCCTCATTTGCTATGGTTTTGTCCTAGGCTAAAGACAAATTGTTTTCTATTAAAACACAAGTAGGAGAAGAAGTTAGCTACTTCCTCCCTGCCAGATGTTACTAGTAAACTATAAACATTTTAATAATTTAGGCTAGAAATTAAGCTGAAGGTGCTAGTCTGTCTGGCAAATCCCTGATGGGCAAATTAATATTTGGTCATCGGTACCAGAGCATGTTTCACACCCTACGGATGTCAGGCATATCTCTGCGCAATGAAGACAATAAAAGGGGAAGGGTTCTCTTACAGTGATTACTACAATGTAGACCTGACAGAGGGTAGGAGGGAGGATGATGACAAAGAAGTGACAGAGAAATCAGCCCCATGAGAGTTAATATGGCTACCAATGGTAGCTATCAGACAGCTACTTCCTGTCCCAGAAACTGAAGACTGACGTTTAATCCAGAAGTTTACAAGAGAAGGACTTTACAGTTAGTGCACATAAAGATTCAGGAACACAGACAAATGTTTTGATGGTTGTCACACTACAAACGATGACATGAAGTTTTAGGATTAAGTATGGGCAGAAGCGGGCACCCCACCGTTCTTTCATACCATCTTATTTATATTTTATTAGACGATGGCCGGAAATCACGACTGCCTGAGTTTAATAAGATTCAGTTTCTCACAGTCTGTTCTTGTTTGTAAGATTCTAGTTCCCCTATGTGGTTTCAGCAATGCATCCACAAATATATTGTTCTTTGCATGGTCCATTAAACACGAGACTGGTGAATCTTACGAGTGCGATTCTGTAATCTGCTGCTCCACTTGGCATCAAACCCATGGTACAACCACTTCCTGAATGAACTATTTTCTGAGCTGACTTGCAGGCGGCAGAGCGAGATTCCATTTTTTCTCCGTCTTCTGATATAGAACATCTTTAGAACAAGAAACATATTTTTGTTTTCTAAAAGAATATTTCTAGTGAATTTGCGGGAAGCGAAGAACTGAAGGTAGAGTTACACAGTACAGCGTCTGATCTCCGGTAAAGGGGAAACTTGCAGATCTGAAAGTATTGTGGAAGCACAAATCCCAGCATGCCCTGTCACCTGCTGACATGTGGGCACCACAGTAGTTGTAATTTTGCAGCCAATAAGAGGAAAACAAAGCAGTTTTAATTAAAAATATCATACCGTTTTGTGTATGCAGCTCCTGTGCACTTCCACTGTGTTAATGAACAGCATGTTATTTTTCCCATCAATAACCATAACCCAAGTAGTAGAACAGCTAGAAACGTAAATAGCCCGGAGCAGACTTTATCCTATGTGTGTAGACTTCTGCAACCAACTTTATGATTGATGTATTGCATATAAAATAAAAAATGAAGCAACTTTTGAAAATCCCCTTCGTATTGTGCATGCAGCTCCTATGCAAACCTATGTGCTTCCAGTTGCTGACTACAAGCAGATATAAGATGGTATTCTAAGGGGTTTCCGCAGGGTCGATGAGCTGATCATCAGGTTGGGTTTCATAGGAAGAGTTGGGACAGTCCCTTTAAGTTTCTACAGGATTGATCATTTCTCTCCATGGTGAAGGTGATAAGAAGGGAGTTTAATCACACAGTAATTGGCTGCCAGGAAGAGCTAACAGAGGGAGGCTGAAATTTTTTACATGCAGACGTGTACATCTATAGCCGTAATGAAAAATCACACATCTGCAAACAAGACTATGGGTTGTGGACTATGATCAGCGTTATGGATGTTCCTAAGTGGCCTGCTCATAGGCTCAGCTTTGTAAACATATAGCGTGTCATTGGCATCATAAAACTAGGCAGATACTGCACCGCATTTAATGCTGACTTTTCAATATGAAGCTGTAGAAACAAATCCATTTTTCACCCACAAAGCATTCATTAATTTGCAGATCGTGGTTATCATCCCACAGGTATCAGTCGTGTTGACCGCTGATATAATCAGTATTAGTCTCCATGCTAATTAAAAAGAAATGCCGCATCCAGCAGAAATTCACAGTAAAGGAGGTTCTATTAACATTTACTCCAAAGGTGGAGAATTTCGCCAATCGCTCAGCGGCGGCGAGATGACAGCGGCAGGAATTATGCTGCTATAACCTGTCCTGGATAGGCAGGCAGACCCTAGGTGATGACAATGATAGATTTCACAGGTTAAGTCCTGACACCCGAGATGTATTTTCTCAGAAGATGGGAAGATATTGTTTTAGTGTTTTCTATTTGCTTGGTTGCATTGCAAGATGTTTCGCTCTTCCTTTACAGATGAGGTCTGGGGTGTGGTGCCCAGTGTCTGTGACGATTTACCAGCAACTGGTGTTAATTGTAGCGCTGAAGGGTACAAAACAATAATAAAAATTTAAAATCAGAAAAATCTTAAAAAAAAAAAAAAAGACCAATAAAAAACAGAAAAAAAGACCAATAAAAATATGAAACAAATGAAAATCTTTTTCTGTCCTGCAGCATTAAAAGAGTTTTCCGCTAGATATGTCATAAAAGCATGATCCAGGGGGGTCAGACCGACAGGGACCCACACAGTGAGGGTGCTCCATTTTCAGTGAAGTGGTTGCACATGTTTGATCAATTGCCAGAGAATGGCAGATACAGAGGCAGGTAATGGGATAGTCTGTTTGGACCAACCCTTATTTTTTTTAGGAGGATCCCCTGTTGAAAAGGTGATCACAGGTTGTTTTACAACTAAGATCCTCAGTGATCAGCTATACTCCGTGGGAGGAGTGTTCAATTTCCCTGGAGTGCCACCACAGGGGAAATAAAGTATTACACAGTTCTCCTTAAAATCTATGGACATGCCGGGTCCTCCAGAGGAAGAGGTGCACTTTGTAGTCACTCTCCTTTCTGGCTAATTTGCGAGGGCCCTAACCCTGTCTTAATTCAGAATGGGTTATCTAAACCAGACAACCCTTTAAGTGATTTTCCATCAACTTGTGCCCAACTTCAATCGGGTTTTGCGCCAAAAACGATTAATTTTTTTTCTTTCTTGAAATGAATAAACTTTGTAATATACTTTCTTTTCCAAACCTGCATAGATCGCAGGTTTCCAGTCCACGTCGCATGAACCCGGAGGTTCGAAGATGCCATTCTTGCTGTGATGCATCGACACAGGCTCCGGGATAAGGCCCTCGTCTCTGTGTGTCGATGACGTGGATGAAGGGTCATGCTGCCTGGTGTAATTCCTTAAGCTAAGCCAGCCTCCTTCTCTGTCTCTAAATCAACCGAGACGGTGGAGGGCTTAGCTCCGAACCTCCGGGACTGAAACCTGCAATCCGTGCAGGTTTCAAAAATAAAATATATTAGAAAAGAAAGATAATTCATTTCAGAAAAGAAAGATAATAATTTGTTTTTCTTTTCGTCAGACAACCCCTTTATTGGAGAGTGTCCGCACTGATCATACTATGGCATATCTGGAAAACCCCTTTAAAGTACTGGTACATATATATATACATCAGCACCCAACTCTTCTGTGATGGCATGCTATGTATAAACTAAGGTATGACATTTTATGTCACAGAATAACATTTTGTGACACAGAATTTCATTTAGCGACACAGACATTTGGTGATACAGAAAGCTATTTTGTGGCACAGACAACAATTTTGTGATGTATAGTCTCATTTTGTGGCACAGAAGTTCATTTTGCAACAGTTGGGTTTAATATGTCTTCATTTGTGTATTTTGTATTCTCAAAATTAATTTGAAACTACAAAAAAAATTAGTTTACAGAAAAAACCCAACCATATGGTCCCATACAGAAACAAGGCACGTGTGGGTCCAAGAATAGGATCGATGATTGACGCAGGAGGAGAGGGAAGTGGGGGATGGGATAAACAGCATAGACAAGATTGTACAGTCAGGATCTATTAGAAAATGAGCAGAATTTTTGAACTTTTTGAAACAGAGTGCTGGTGCCAATCGAGGGGAAATACACAGCAGTTATATTACCGAAACTAAGGGTGTAGTGAAAAAAGTGCCGGTTTTGTTGCACATTTGCCACAAAATTAGCATGTGTGAGTACAACCTAATATTCCCATGCGGGCGATCCACCATGTGATTCACATACCAAGTGGAATTTTCTTGTAAATGGGCTGCAGGTGCCAATTGAGGACAATCAGTAGGGAATAATTATTTAAAGTAAATTAATTATTTTTTTTAAATTGATTTTCCGGACGCAGATGTTTTTTCTAAGCCCTTGTTCAGTTTTAAGGCCCTATATGTTTGGTGCATGCATCGGGAAAGCTTCCAGCGCATACACCGAATTTATCCAAAGTGCGCCATTCACCCGACAGGCATCAAAGTGTCCTTTTGGCATCCGTCGGACCGGTATATGTCGGTATACCTTCTTTTCAACTTCATGAAACAGCGTAGTTGACTACGAAATTTCATAAAGAGGCATCCATTACAAAAACGTATACCGCGCGTGTACAACATGGTACCCTATTGGCGACCTATGTCACTGTATGCCTAGAGGTACATAAATAAATCCTCCCCACGTGCACCTCCGACGTACACTGCAAACGCAATGTGTATACAACCTTACTGAATACATTCCTTTATATCCATGGCTTTGTCTGCGCAGGAATATAGCGGGGCTCTGCAGTTTTCTCTGCTCTGTATCCAGCAGCTTTGTATTGGTTCCCAAGCAACAAATAAACAAATGTGACTCATTAGATATCGGAGCAAAAAAGGAGAAACCAAGATTATTCCGTGTTTACTGCACGTGATTTCTTAAATTTTTTTTTTTTATTTAGTAGTAATGGAGGAGGCCAAGTAGACAGTAATTACAGGGGACTGTTGAGGCCTAAGGTATTTGGTGCCAGGAGCGGGGCATCAAAAAGCCATTATACCGTATCCAGGGTACTTAGATACAGGGTTAGGGCAGCTATCTAACTCTCCTGGATGAAGGAAAGCCCAGAGATAGATAGATAGATAGATAGATAGATAGATAGATAGATAGATAGATAGATAGATAGATAGATAGATAGATAGATAGATAGATAGATAGATAGATAGATAGGAGATAGATAGATAGATAGATAGATAGATAGATAGATAGATAGATAGATAGATAGATAGATAGAAGATAGATAGATAGATAGATAGATAGATAGATAGATAGATAGATAGATAGATAGATAGATAGATAGATAGATAGATAGATATGAGATAGATAGATAGATAGATAGATAGATAGATAGATAGATAGATAGATAGATAGGAGATAGATAGATAGAAGATAGATAGATAGATAGATAGATAGATAGATAGATAGATAGATAGATAGATAGATAGATATGAGATAGATAGATAGATAGATAGATAGATAGATAGATAGATAGATAGATAGATAGATAGATAGATAGATAGATAGATAGATAGATAGGAGATAGATAGATAGATAGATAGATAGATAGAAGATAGATAGATAGATAGATAGATAGATAGATAGATAGATAGATAGATAGATAGATAGATAGATAGATAGGAGATAGATAGATAGATAGATAGATAGATAGATAGATAGATATGAGATAGATAGATAGATAGATAGATAGATAGATAGATAGATAGATAGATAGGAGATAGATAGATAGATAGATAGATAGATAGATAGATAGATAGATAGATAGATAGATAGATAGATAGGAGATAGATAGATAGATAGATAGATAGATAGATAGATAGATAGATAGATAGATAGATAGATAGATAGATAGATAGATAGATAGATAGATAGATAGGAGATAGATAGATAGGAGATAGATAGATAGATAGATAGATAGGAGATAGATAGATAGAATTGTATTCGGCACACTCTTGGAATGTTAACCCCTTAGTGACCAGCCCATTTTAGGCCCTAATGACCAAGCTATTTTATTCGTTTTTCTATAGTCGCATTCAAAGAGCTATAACGTTTTTATTTTTTCGTCTACATAGCTGTATGAGGACTTGTTTTTTGCGGGATTAGTTGTGCTTTTTAATAGCACCATTTTTGGGTACATATAATTTTTATATTAACTTTTATTAACCTTTTTTGGGGGGATTATAAAAAAAACCTGAAATTCCGCCATTGTTCTATGCGTTTTTAAATTGACGCCGTTCACTGTGCGATGTAAATAACATGTTACCTTTATTCTATGGGTCGGTACGATTACGGCGATACCGCATGTGTAGAGGTTTTTTTATGTTTTACGACTTTTGCACAATAAAAACACTTTTGAACTAAAATTATTTGCTTTTGCCTCGTCTCTTTCCAAGAGCCGTAATTTTTTTATTTTTCCATCAATGTAGTGATTTTTTGGGATTGTTTTCTGCGGGACAAGACGTAGTCTTGAATGGTACTGTTTTGGGGTACATGGGACTTATTGATTCATTTTTATTATGACTTTTTTGGGGGGCAATGGAAAAAAATTGCAATTTCGCCATAGTTTTTTGCGTTTTTTTTTTACGGTGTTCACTTTGTGGTTTAAATTACATATTAACTTTATTAATGGAGTCATTACGGTCGCGGCGATACCACATATGTGTACTTTTTTTTTTTTTTACACTTTTACTAAATAAAACCACTTTTTATGGAAAAAAATGGTTTTATTTATTTTTTTACTGTACTTTTTATTAATAATCTTTATTTCACATTGATGACTTCTTTTATTAGTCCCACTAGGGGACTTTACTGTGCGATCTTCAGATCGCTGCTATAATGCTCTGGTATACTTCGTATACCAGAGCATTATTGCCTGTCAGTGTAAATCTGACAGGCAATCTGTTAGGACGTGCCTCCGGCGCGTCCTAACAGGCATATGTCCAGGGCAGACCTGGGGGCTTTTATCAGTCCCCCGGCTGCCATGACACCCCATCGGAGACCCGCGATTGCATTCGCGGGCCGCCGATGGGTGACAGAGGGAGCGCACTCCCTCTGTAAACAAAGTTAAATGCCGCGGTCGCTTTTGACGGCGGCATTTAACGGGTTAAACGGCCGCGATCGAAGTAAACTTCGATCGCGGGCGTTGGAGCAGGAGCTCAGCTGTCATCAGACAGCAGAGCCCCGGCTCCTGCCTGCACGGGAGACCCGTGCAGGACTTAGACTAGGCTGACGTGAAAAGGCATCAGCCTAGCCTAAAGCCCATTAGTGAATCACGTAAAAAGGCGTATTAGTGGTCACTAAGGGGTTAACGTAAATTTATTTAGATTTTTTTTTAAAAAATCGTAATGCCAGTGGCTACATGTGCAATGTTTCGGTCGTGAGACCTTCGTCAGGCACTAAAGAAACATATATAGGTGATTATAGTATACTATACAGATTACATACATGATGTATGATATATAGATTTACATGGAAATGCATTCAAGAAAATATATACAGTGAAGGAAATAAGTATTTGATCCCTTGCTGATTTTGTAAGTTTGCCCACTGTCAAAGACATGAACAGTCTAGAATTTTTAGGCTAGGTTAATTTTACCAGTGAGAGATAGATTATATAAAAAAAAAACAGAAACTCACATTGTCAAAATGATATATATTTATTTGCATTGTGCACAGAGAAATAAGTATTTGACCCCCGACCAACCATTAAGAGTTCAGCCTCCTCCAGACCAGTTACACGCTCCAAATCAACTTGGTGCCTGCATTAAAGACAGCTCTTACATGGTCACCTGTATAAAAGACTCCTGTCCACAGACTCAATTACTCAATCTGACTCTAACCTCTACAACATGGGCAAGACCAAAGAGCTTTCTAAGGATGTCAGGGACAAGATCATAGACCTGCACAAGGCTGGAATGGGCTACAAAACCATAAGTAAGACGCTGGGTGAGAAGGAGACAACTGTTGGTGCAATAGTAAGAAAATGGAAGACATACAAAATGACTGTCAATCGACATCGATCTGGGGCTCCATGCAAAATCTCACCTCGTGGGGTATCCTTGATCCTGAGGAAGGTGAGAGCTCAGCCGAAAACTACACGGGGGGAACTTGTTAATGATCTCAAGGCAGCTGGGACCACAGTCACCAAGAAAACCATTGGTAACACATTACGCCGTAATGGATTAAAATCCTGCAGTGCCCGCAAGGTCCCCCTGCTCAAGAAGGCACATGTACAGGCCCGTCTGAAGTTTGCAAATGAACATCTGGATGATTCTGAGAGTGAATGGGAGAAGGTGCTGTGGTCAGATGAGACTAAAATTGAGCTCTTTGGCATTAACTCAACTCGCAGTGTTTGGAGGAAGAGAAATGCTGCCTATGACCCAAAGAACACCATCCCCACTGTCAAGCATGGAGGTGGAAACATTATGTTTTGGGGGTGTTTCTCTGCTAAGGGCACAGGACTACTTCACCGCATCAATGGGAGAATGGATGGAGCCATGTACCGTCAAATCCTGAGTGACAACCTCCTGCCCTCCACCAGGACATTAAAAATGGCTCGTGGCTGGGTCTTCCAGCACGACAATGACCCAAAAAATACAGCCAAGGCAACAAAGGAGTGGCTCTAAAAGAAGCACATTAAGGTCATGGAGTGGCCTAGCCAGTCTCCAGACCTTAATCCCATCGAAAACTTATGGAGGGAGCTGAAGATCCGAGTTGCCAAGCGACAGCCTCGAAATCTTAATGATTTACAGATGATCTGCAAAGAGGAGTGGGCTAAAATTCCATCTAACATGTGTGCAAACCTCATCATCAACTACAAAAAACGTCTGACTGCTGTGCTTGCCAACAAGAGTTTTGCCACCAAGTATTAAGTCTTGTTAGCCAAAGGGATCAAATACTTATTTCTCTGTGCACAATGCAAATAAATATATATAATTTTGACAATGTGATTTTCAGTTTTTTTTTTTTTATATATAATCTATCTCTCACTGGTAAAATTAACCTAGCCTAGAAATTCTAGACTGTTCATGACTTTGACAGTGGGCAAACTTACAAAATCAGCAAGGGATCAAATACTTATTTCCTTCACTGTACAAGGAGATAAGTACAACATTGGGTAATAAAAAAAGGAGGGGACGGTGTCTAGCATCATGGGACATTGAAGCGCATCAAGTGACGTGGAGGTCTCCTTATAGAAAAACAATTTGTTTTGTATATATAACTGTACATACATGTGTGTGTGTTCCAACAGCAGTAAATGACTGCATCACATATCGCCTAGAAAACGTCACCTCTGACGACGCTCCGCGCGCCCCCATGCGTTCCACGCCTCCCACTGAATCACTGCTGTGAAATGCACATGTGGCTTTACGAAAATTTTAAAAAAATAATCGAAATTAATTTACGTTAACATTCCAAGAGTGTGCCGAATACAATTCTTTCAATAATATAATATAGTTCATATAAATTTTCACCAATGTACAACCCCCTTTTTCAAATGCTATCTTAGAGATTTAATAGCGGTGGTGCCTCATTCATAATATAGAGTGGCTACAAAGAGCGCCTCATGCCCTGGAGGACTAGAAACATTCATACATTACACCATGTAATGTGTTTTGCTTTATTTCTCCTGTGGTGGTGCTGCAGGGAAATTGAACACCTGCTCCTGGGTTTTACTAGATTACAACTGAGCAGTGGGACCCCCTGTGATCCACATATTGTCGGAGGACCCTTTTAACAAAAAATTATTGTCTAAAGTTTGGGGACTGAGCCTTATTGAAAAGAGAATGGCCACTTTGGGCCTGTAAATTGGACTTTTGATTGATGTCTAGGGGTGTTACATTTATTCAAAGAAGACCTCCAGTGGTAACATAACTTTCCATCTCTGCAACCTACTCTAAACCACACTCTAAACTTCTTTTATGTATACTGTAGATACTTTATGAACTTCTGCCAGTTCATCTTGTTTCTTAGAAATTCCCCTGACTTTCTCTTCCTCTCTGCTTTGCTATCAATCCCATGATGCTTCAGCACAGCATCACATGACCAGCTAAAGACCATACCATTTCTGCATGCTGGGGGACACTGTGATTATCATTCTCTCTATAGTCTCCTAAATAAGATGAGAAACCATAAGTATACAGACAGGGAGGCTGCACTATATTCTTCTCCAGCTGTGTGACATGAACCTGTGTCAGTATCAGTGGTGGCCGATGATAAGTTTCCGTCCCCCTGTGTAATACTATTGTGGTACCGGAACTGCTGAAGCCTGTGATGGGTGACACATAGATCTCCATAGAATCAAGTAGAGAAAGTAGTCACCGAGCCGGATTCACACTGCTGCTAAGCAACCGTCCCAGTCTGATATATAGAGATAAATAACAGGGGAGAGACTGACACATGGAATACCATAATGGTGCTCATGGGAAAGTTTAGTTTTGGCAGGAGTGTCCCTTTAACTCACCATTCTGCCATATAAAAATAAATATAAGCTCCGCAGGGTCCAGAAGAATCCTGAAGATGCTGTCATTTTTGTAGCCTGGGATGGGGGTCAGACCCCTACTTTTGGCAGAAGTGTGCCAAAGGAGACTGGATTGTTCATTGTAGCTGCTATGGATTCCGGGTTAGTAACATTTTCAGTCTCAGCAATCAATCTGAGACAGACTGGTTGCTAGGGATGCGATACCTGACAACCCCATATAAACTTAGCATTTATTATGTAGTGTATCCCTAGCAACCAAACTGTCAGACATGACTCAGATGTTCTGCTCAAAGCTGGATTGTCCCTGAGCTCTGTTGCATAACTCCAATGGAGGCAAACCACGTATCTGCATAGAGCCATGGACTAGAAACCAAGGAGCGTTTTTCTTTCGCATTTTCTTGCGTATTTGCTGCAGATTTCTCTGAAACAAAAAACGCCCCGGTTTGAGCATACCCATATAGGTCAGCCCGTACATAGTAAACCAATAAATGATTGGCTGATATATAATGTAGTGAGTACGCACATCTATGTACATGTACTCATATTGTAGTGAGCATGCCTCTATGAGCGTACATGTGTCAGCGTGCACATATGTAGCAAGCATGTATGCATATACTCATGTGGTGACTATGTATGTTTGTGCTTGTATGTACTCATTTTATGTTTATATTCCATTACTGCTCTGGGGCAATGTATGGCGGTATTATTTGGGCACTGGATGCCAATATTATATATACCCTGACTCAATTAATATGAGGAAGAACATGGAAAAAATGTGCTATTATTTCAGATATCAGATAAATTAACCCTAGGGAAACATAAAAAAAATGAAATAAAAGGAAATGAGGAGCAACCATAGAGCACTGAGAAAGACCTGTCTTCCTATTCTGCAACCTTCACTTCCACTTGCTGCTTAAAGGAATTAAATTCCTGCACATCCGATCAATATTCGAAGCGCCGCACAAATATGCATTTTCCATTTCCTAGGAATAAAGGCCATCAACAATACAGTAAGCCGTGCGGCAACCATGGGCACTCCATGATGGATGACGAAGCCCCTGACTTTACATTTGCAAAATCAATCTCTAATTTTCAAGAGATAAATAGACTCTGTACGCACTTCACCTGCCAGAGCTCCGCGTCCCGTCACAGTTAATAAATGCGAGCGCGGCGAGAAGCTAATTATTACACGGGGTTCTCTAGAATAATTATTATTCTTGTTAGGGGCCACATCTACTAAGCCGGCGAGCTCAGTACCAAGTCCCGTATGTGCCCACCTATCAGACAGGGGCAGCACATGTCCTTTTCTACTGCGGCCATTGTGCTCCTGACCTGTAACATATGCAATGGAATCATTGTCAGAGCAAGGCTGAAACTACAACCCCCAGCATAGCTAAGGACAAGACTGGTGCTGTTTCTTGAAGAAAAAAAATTGCACCCCATTATTTTTTTTTGCACCCCCTTGTAAAAGGGCCTTAAGTTTTATGAAAAGGGAATAAGAAGGCTAAACAGACCTTTTGTCCTGGTTGGAATTACCAAGGGGAGCCCCCTTTCCTCTCTGCATGTCCCTAAATCAGAGGCACCCCTATGAATAGTATGGGCCTACAGAATTCTATAAGAATCTTATGTGGATGGTAAAGATCCATGATAAGACCATAAGTATAGCTATATTCACAGAGTAGTGCCAAAGGAGAAATAAACGGAGAAATAAACAGTTGAAAGTTGCAGATACAACACCAGGCATGCGGTAGTATGTGGCTCAAGAAAAAGGAACTCCTAGTCTAGCCGCAGCAGTAAAACATTGCAGCTGAGTGAACGAGGTCTTAGTTTTCAAAACCAGAGGAATACGATGTTGTCCTGGTTAGATATGAACTCATGGCCCTAGTATTACAACAACATTACCGGCACCTACAATTGTAACAAAGTTAAAGAGGTTTTCCCGGGCAGGCGGCGGTTTAGGTCATCAGTAGATGATCGGCGGGGTTCCGACACCCGGACACTGCACCGATCAGCTCTCTCTGGGCACCGGATGTTATGAAGTGGTCGGTGCCTGAAGCAGATGGCTCCAGTCACAGTATATCGGACGCGTTGGTTTACTGTAGCTCTGCCCCTGTAGCCTGCATGCTGGGAGTTTTGTGACAGCTGGAGAACCACAGGTTAGAGAGCACTGATCTACTGTTCAACATTTATTGATTATGCAATTAGGACATTTCCGGAACGGGCCACAAAGTCTGTCCCTGTAAACG
The DNA here is from genome assembly GCF_050947455.1 of Rhinoderma darwinii. Lineage (NCBI taxonomy): Eukaryota > Metazoa > Chordata > Amphibia > Anura > Rhinodermatidae > Rhinoderma > Rhinoderma darwinii. The sequence continues at coordinate 93,896,972 of NC_134696.1, read as the reverse complement.
GAAGAACTCCAAGCAACTCAACTTTATAAGCACTGGTAGACTGTTATCTTGATTTTCTGGGGTGTACACCCCGCCCCCCTCCAACTATCTTGGTGCATAAAAAGCTGGTCGAAAGTAAACCAACGTGAAATACAAGTGGCACCGGAGTGATTCTATAAGAAAATGGGTGTAAACCACCAACAGCCAGTCCAGTAAATCAGATGAAGCGCTAATACAGCCTGCTTATAATAATTCCGACTGTTTCTCCAGACCATTTACAACCTGAAACATGGAAATATGAAATGTTTATTACAGTTGTACAAAGATGAAATGATGAGACAATATAATCACAGTGTCCACAGTGCTCGGTACTGTTAGTATAGCTTCATTCTTGGGTACACCCAGGCATCAGGACTTGACCTGTTTATCAATCCCTTCCTTAAAGACCTCCCATGTGGGAAAGGGGTCTCCTGCTGTACAGATGGTGGGGACAACGCTAGATAGATCTTCCTTTGCGGATTGTAGTGCTCTACATGGGACCTATCATGCGGCCAGTCCTTACCGTGGATCCATTCTATGTCACCGTCATTCTCCAAGTGAGTTCTGTGATCGGGTTTTTCTCTTAGATGAGATGGTGGATTCCACATGTTAAGACTGGACTCATGAAAATGCCTTCGATTTGGCATCATATTGGTTTCGAATGTCCCACCATGTGGTCTCAAGTCTCCATCTTCCCAAGAGGACTTGTATCCTTCGGTTTCTCTCAATTCCCGGACTGTTTCCAATTGGAAGACATCTTGGGAGTCATGAGTACAAGTGTCCGGCATCTGCGGGAAAACAGGGTGATAACTTCCAAAATTGCTCGCGGAATATGTCCTATGTGGGCTTTGTTCCCTGTAAGACAACCTGATCTTGGAAGGAGAAATATCAAAGGTCTTGGTAGTGGGTGACCTCTGGTCTCTGTTTCTCCAGAAGACATCAGATGTTTTATTGTCATCATCTAAAAAACTCTCCTTCATTCTCACTCTCGGCAGATTTTGCCTCTCCGAGGAGATGTCTTCTAAGGGTGTTCTTAGACTTTCACGCTCTTGGTTAATAACCTGCGGTGCGAGGATATGTCTGATATTGCGTGGTGGATTATTACGCGCATATGAAGAATCTTTTGGCAAGTCATTTGCCAATCTCCATCTAACTTGAGGACTAGAGAAATTCAATGGTGAACTGGTCACCTTCCCCACTTTCCGCACCCTACAGAAACTTGATGCTTTCCAGTCTTGCCTGCTCAGATTAGGATCAAGACTTGAAGAATGAATATTCAGCATATTGGGAGGGCGATGAGATGACATTTGCTGGTACTGGTGTGAGGGGTTACAATCAGATCCATAATGGATGGGCTGGGGAAGAATGTCCTTGAGTTTCAGGTGTTCTTCTTGGCTCACCTATACATGAAAAATGACAAAGGTCAGGAATTTACCGTGTGACAAATAATAGAAGCACAACACAAGAAGCTCGATATGACTCACAACCGTTCTCATGAGATCCACTATCCTGTCTATCCTCCGGGGCAAGAGACTTGCACATGAATATCTGAAATGCTTGACATTTATGGGGTCTTTAAATCAATGGTCAGCAACCTGTGGCCCTCCAGATGTTGGAAACTACAACTCCCAGCATAGCTAATGACAAGAGTAGTGCTGTTTCTTGAAGAAAAAAAAATGGCACCCCTTTTTTTCTAATACAACCCCTTAAATTGTTTAGTTCCCCCATCTCATCTCTACATTCCTTTACCTTCGCCTTGATCCCGTTTTGCTAGCTTCCTTTTTTTAGGCAAGTTTATGGACACAATATATAGTATACAGTGGAAGAGACAGAAGAATGACCCTTTTAGTTGGGTTCATGGTTATCAGACTCACCATCTTTATGAGTGTGTGGGCCGGACTGTCCCTGGGTAATGGTAGAAACCGGATCGGGGCTTTCTGTATCGGGGCATTCTGTATCGGGTGCCTTGCCCTGTGGGTTCTTGGGACCGTTTTACTGATATCCACTCCCCCTTTACCGACACATTCCCATCCTTGATCTTTATACATGTGAACATTACCTACAAAACAACAAGAAAAGTATATTTCTGATCAATGGCTCCTTTTCGTGTGGAGAGACGTAACTTGGAGCTCCTGGATCCCCAATGCAGAATTTGTAATAGGGCCATTTATAATGCTGGTGTCTTCTTATGTGGTAATTCATTACTGTGTGTGCTATGTGCATGATTATCACCCAGCTTTACCCTAGTTCTGAATGGCAAATCTACCATCAATGCAGCGCTACCTCTCTAATATCGCTGCATAACCAGACAGATTTGCTGTAATGGCCTCCATATTGTTTCTCACCCAGCTTTTCCTAGAAACAGATATAACTAAGAAACAGCTGAATTCAATCCATTTACAACTTAATTGGAGGATAGGTGATAAATATCTGATCGGTGGGGTTCCGACCGCTGGGACCTCCACCGATCACGAGAATGGGCATACCTTGCCGTTCCTGGGAGCCCCATAGGAATGGAGCAGTACTGCGAAAGCTCGGCCAACTCTCTATTCATCTCTATGGAGCTGCCGAAGATAGCGGAGCGGCAGCCTCATATAAATGAATGGAGCGGTGGTCGAACATGCGCACTACTGCTCCATTCCTCTGGCAAGTTAAGCTCGTTCTCATGATCGGTGTGGATACTATCGGTCGGTCCCCCACCGATCAAATATTTTTCACCTAACCTGAGAATAGGTCATATACTGTATAATGATTATGGGAAAACCCCTTTGATGATTTAGATATATTTAGTGGTGACTTTTTTTTTGTTCTTTTAGGGGGAAATGCTTCTTATGTCATAATATGTGCTTTAAGTTGTAAGATAAAAAAAATAAAAATTGTGCAGAACGGTGAATCTCAGAAATGCTACAGAGACAAATCTTTTTAGTTGGACTGGTAGAGAGTCAAAGGGATTGTCTGGGATTTTATTTCCACCAACGGCCCGACTCTACAGGCTGTGTTTGGTATCGCACTTCAGTCTCATTCACTTGAATACTGTAATACCAGACAAAAATCCCATGGACAGGAGTGGCGCTGTTGGGGAAAAAAAAGCAATGTTTTTTTTTTTTGTGCTAATCCTGAACAACCCCTTTAAGACCCCTTAGCGGCAGAGCCCTGGCTGCATGTAATGTCCCATTTCCATGTTCTGTAAGGGATGTTTTATTATGGATATTCCAGGTTTTGTTCTCTTTCAGAGCGATGATGAAATTCGGAGACTGAAAGCTATGTATTTGTGAAGTGATTTGTGTGAAGTCTCAGGCGCTGGGCCTGTCAGGCTGCCAAATCCATCACTCTCAGAAAACTTTTTCCGAATGAATCCTTTAAGCGGCAGGAATTGGAAGCCGTGCAGCAGGGTGACCTAAATTCTACAAGGCGCGGGATTAGACAGAGCATTGTCCATACTCCTGCTGTATGCTCAGCATGTGCAAACATTAATATTAAGTCATCGCTGAAGGCATAGTCTTATTCAAATCAACAGATATAATTGGTGAAAAAAAACCAACTATAAACCGCGTACATAGACCCACATCAGCTAGGATATACTACCAGTTTTTTATTGCTCCAATGCATCTAAAAGGAAAACAAAATAAGTAATTTTGCAAATAGTCTGGATTAAAAATACTCCTGGTGTCTGTCTACAGCTCCTATGCAGACTAATGTGTCTCCATGGTTACAGACTACAAACAAATCAATGTAGTCTGATCCTGCAGTCATGTGTTACTGCCTCTTCTTCCTAACCTACAGACAGTAAAAGGGTAAAAGCAGATGACTGTGGGATCAGACTACAGAGGCTTTGAGTGTAGTGTGTAACCTTAGAGAGATACTGTCTCTCTGCATAGGAGCTGCAGACACGAAACGGAACGAACTTTGATATCAACACGATTTGCAAACTTACTTCATTTTTGTATTTCGGATGCATTGGAGAATAAAAAAAAAAAGGGATTACAAAAGTTGGCATACCCTTTCATGCTTTGGCTTTTTCAGCATTGCTTGCCAACCTCTTAACTGGCAGCACCAGCCGAGGGAAGGAATTCCTATACTGTTTGCACTCATGTATGGGCACGTCAATATTTGAGGACACCTTAGTTCTGGGAAAGACAACAAAGAACGTGGCTTCTCGCCACCTTGTATTTGAGGTGAGGGCACTTAGTGGGCACAATTAGCACCTATTACTTAATGGCGCACACAAGAGTTCTGTTGTTTCTAGCTTTTCATGACAGATTCACTTTAAATCTGTTGTGTAGAAAGTTGTGCATTAATATACAGTATATCCTTACACTATATGGGTAAATCCTGGCTCTAATGACCACAATGAATATTTTTCAGGCCGGAGCAGTCAAAAAATCAGGCGAAATCCAAACACCTTGAAGTAAAACAAATGTATATAACGTTTTTCACCGCTCAAACAGCACCGGGAAACACAGTCCAACCTGTAGTCTTAGGGTATGTTCACACGGCCTATTTTCGGCCGTACACGCCCGAAAAATGGGAAGCAGCTTCGTATTTTCAGACGTTTTGGAGTTTGTGTGTGAACACACCCTAATAGACGTTTCTGCTCAGTCCACAAGCAATAGACAATCTACAATCCAGAGAAGGTGTGTGCAGTTGTTCTGGTCCTTGTAGTACCACGAAGCTCTGCACCATATCCTGATGTTCAAGCTCCAGGCGGGATAAATATTATAGAGAATAGGAGAAATAGTGCAACACCCTCTGTATTCCATACTTACAGAAAATAGAAGAATAAAAGCATCGGTGATTCAAATAAAATCAGCAGCAGCACGTCAAACAAACTCACCCGACCCTGGGTTTGGCCCTTCCGGCTTCCTCTAGGGCATGACTCATGACTACAGGTTGGACTGTGTTTCTCGGTGCTGCTTGAGCAGTGAAAAACTTTATATAATTTTGTTTTAATATATATCCTTATAACTCCAGAAGCGAAGACTTCCTCAAAGGCTATAAACCTCTAGGCTCTACTGTATATTACATGTAAAGATTCATTGCAAGTAGCGCCACCTAGTGAGCAATGAGAGCACATCTTAACTAACAGTTTTTATCGGGGTGGCCCCCTAAAAAGTCATATATTTAGAGGATCTCTATAATGTGATGCCCTCAAAAGCTTGTTTAAAAAGACATACCGTCTATGAGCCAATAGAATGGATTGAAAATGGCAGATTCTAAAAAGTGCGTTGAGTTAATTGGCCGGGTATGATGATTATAAGATCCTTTGAAATAAAATGATAATGTGGATTATATCAGTGTGGCATTGCAGTGCCCTTGTTCCAGCTACCTGCCAGCATTTCACTATGCAATGGTTACAGCTGCCCCAATTATAGAACATTTTAGGTAAATTGCCTGAGAAAATTGCTCAGAAATAGCTCCTCGTTCCATCATCTCGCTGCTGGTCTCCACATATATATTGTTAAGTAGCTGCGCATTTAAAGTGACCTCCTTTTCATCCCGCACATGATACCCAGCTGGCAGCTTGTAGGGCAAAATGAGGGGAAATGTAGAGGGACAGATCAGAAGAGATGTTAGAATTACAGGTCCTGATTGCTGCCTCTGGTGCACAGTTTTATTAAAGGGGTTGTTTTAATAGGTCATCAGTATATGATCGGTAGGGGCCTGACACCTTGACCCCGCACCGATCAGCTGCTCTGACACCTTGACTCAATACCGATCAGCTGCTTTGGCACCTTGACTCCGCACCGATCAGCTGCTCTGGCACCTTGACTCCGCACCGATCAGCTGCTCTGGCACCTTGACTCCGCACCGATCAGCTGCTCTGACACCTTGACTCAATACCGATCAGCTGCTTTGGCACCTTGACTCCGCACCGATCAGCTGCTCTGGCACCTTGACTCCGCACCGATCAGCTGCTCTGACACCTTGACCCCGCACCGATCAGCTGCTCTGACACCTTGACCCCGCACCGATCAGCTGCTCTGACACCTTGACCCCGCACCGATCAGCTGCTCTGACACCTTGACCCCGCACCGATCAGCTGCTCTGACACCTTGACCCCGCACCGATCAGCTGCTCTGACACCTTGACCCCGCACCGATCAGCTGCTCTGACACCTTGACCCCGCACCGATCAGCTGCTCTGACACCTTGACCCCGCACCGATCAGCTGCTCTGACACCTTGACTCCGCACCGATCAGCTGCTCTGACAGCTGGACTCCGCACCGATCAGCTGCTCTGACACCTTGACTCCGCACCGATCAGCTGCTCTGACACCTTGACTCCGCACCGATCAGCTGCTCTGACACCTTGACTCCGCACCGATCAGCTGCTCTGGCACCTTGACTCCGCACCGATCAGCTGCTCTGACAGCTTGACTCCGTACCGATCAGCTGCTCTGACACCTTGACTCCGCACCGATCAGCTGCTCTGACACCTTGACCCCGCACCGATCAGCTGCTCTGACACCCTGACTCCGCACCGATTGCTTCCGGCTCCGAACTCTGCATAACATCCGGCGCCCGGAGGCAGCTGATCGGTGCGGTGTTCGGGTGTCGGACTCCCATCGATCATATACCGATGTCCTATCCTGTGGATAGGTCATCAGTTGTCCGTGCCTGGACAACCCCTTTAATGTATAAGACCCAACTAAAATTTACCGTATGCAGGACTTCAAAGAACTGGAAGACTCCCACAATCATCTAACCCCTTCCCGACATCTGTTGGGGGGGGGGGGGGGTGATGGAGCATCGAGTGGGCTCCGCCCCCTCTGAAGTTTCATTGCACCCCCTGACCCGCGATCACAGGGAGCCCTGTCAAAGTCTTGATACACTGCCATACAGTAGTATGGCAGTGTATCGTGCAATCGATACAATGATCACTGGTTTAAAATCCTCTAGGGGGGACTAATAAAAAAGGTTAAATACAGTTAAATAAAGTTTTTTTTAATATATAACAAAATATTTAAAGTTAAAAAAAAAACTACTTTTCCCATTTCCCCCCAAAAGCAATGTAAAAAAAACCCTGAAAATTATCAGAACTGGTATCGCCACATAAAACATCAGAATGGCTCTTTTTTGGTCACCAATTTGGTTACCAGTAGAAACTACATCTCGCCCCGCAAAAAATAAGCCCTCACACCGCTCAAAAAGTGGCGACAAACTGGCTTAATTTCCTTTCCGACTATACGAGTAGTGTTTCTCCAGAATGTCCTGTTATTGGTGTCTTCAGGCTTTCAATGATTACCTCCATCCAGCTTTTTGTTCTCTTCTTCTCCCTTTAAAGAGGCTCTGTCACCAGATTATAAGTGCCCTATCTTCTACATAATGTGATCGGCGCTGTAATGTAGATAATAGTGGTTTTTATTTTGAAAAACTATCATTTTTGAGCAAGTTATGAGCAATTTTAGATTTATGCTAATTAGTTTCTTCATGGACAACTGGGCGTGTTTTTAACTTTTGACCAAGTGGTTGTTGTACAGAGGAGTGTATGACGCTGACCAATCAGTGACCAATCAGCGTCATACACTTCTCTCCATTCATGTCCATTTGTACTCTCGCAAGATCACGCTATGCTCTCACATACACCCACATTAACTTTATTGAAGAGTCTTGAGAGTGAATAGACATTACCTCCAGCCAGGACGCGATGTCTATTCACACTCCCGACACTTCGGTGAAGTTTGTGTGGGACTTAATCACAGAACAGCGTGGTCTCGCGAGATCACGCTGTGCTGTGTGAGTAAGTCCCACACAAACTTTACTGAAGTTTCGGGAGTGGGAATAGACATCACATCCTCGCTGGGTGTGATGTCTATTCACTCTCAAGACACTTCAGTAAAGTTAATGTGGATGTATGTGACAGCACAGCGTGATCTTGCGAGAGTACAAATGGACATGAATGGAGAGAAGTGTATGACGCTGATTGGTCACCGATTGGTCAGCGTCATACACTACTCTGTACAACAACCACTTGGTCAAAAGTTAAAAACACGCCCAGTTGTCCATTGAGAAACTCATTAGCATAAATCTAAAATTGCTCATAACTTGCTCAAAAATGATAGTTTTTCAAAATAAAAACCACTGTTGTGATCTACATTACAGCGCCGATCACATTATGTAGGAGATAGGCCACTTATAATCTGGTGACAGAGCCTCTTTAACTCTTCTAAGCATTGTTCTCTTTTCCACCAAGCCGCATCTTCTTGTAATAAGTCCAAATAGCATAAAGCCGAAGTCTGGTGAGTGATGCTTCAAGTGGACTATCAGCTACATTTTGTCTAGGATCTGCTCCATCTTCTCATCCAAGGTGTTTTCAAAAGTCTTCACCAACATGAATGTTCAAATGAGTTAAAAGTTATAGTTCACCATATTCAAGCTGCTTTCTAGAGCTTTTAGATGCCTAATGACATCACACGCTTTTAATAACATCACATGCTGCTTAAAGAGGCTCTGTCACCAGATTTTGCAACCCCTATCTCGTATTGCAGCAGATCGGCGCTGCAATGTAGATAAGAGTAATGTTTTTCTTTTTCAAAAACGAGCATTTTTGGCCAAGTTATGACCATTTTTATATTTATGCAAATGAGCCTTTCTTATGTACAACTGGGCGTGTATTGTGTGTGTTACATCTGGGCGTTTTTACTTGTTTTACTAGCTGAGCGTTGGGAATGGGAGTGTATGATGCTGACGAATCAGCATCATCCACTTCTCTTCGTTACCACCCAGTTTCTGGCAGTGCACAGACACACAGCGTGTCCTCGAGAGATCACACTGTGACGTCACTCACTTCCTCCCACAGGAACTTCATCGCGTCGGATGAGCGAGAACACGCTGTGTGTCTGTGCACTGCCAGAAACTGGGTGGTAACGAAGAGAAGTGGATGATGCTGATTCGTCAGCATCATACACTTCCATTCACAACGCCCAGCTAGTAAAAAACAAGTAAAAACGCCCAGATGTAACACACACAATACACACCCACTTGTACTTAACTTTAAACACGCCCAGTTGTACATAAGAAAGGCTCATTTGCATAAATATAAAAATGGTCATAACTTGGCCAAAAATGCTCGTTTTAAAAAAAAAAACTAAAAAACGTTACTGTAATCTACATTGCAGAGCCAATGGTTTGAAAATCTGGTGACAGAGCCCCTTTAATAACATCACACGCTACCTAATGACATCACACACTACCTAATGACATCACACGCTACCTAATGACATCACATGCTGCTTAATAACATCACACGCTACGTAATGACATCACACGCTACCTAATGACATCACACGCTACCTAATGACATCACACGCTACCTAATGACATCACAGACCACCTAATGACACGACTCTGTGGTGCTAGACATTGACCTTACCTTTCTGGTTGAAGTCAGACTTTCTCTGTACAGGCACGGCAGAAGTAGTAGAGTTCGTACCATGTAGTTGTCGCACTTTCTTGAGTAGAGCTTGCCGGGTCTCGCTCATCAGGTTGCGGCCAGGGAAAAGTGACTGTGTATTCAGCATGTTTATGATGCTGTCGGCTGTCTCCAAAATGGGTGTGTGTTCATTTCGACAAGGAGAGGTTGTGGTTCCACTACCTGTCATTATGATATTGGGATTATCATCACTCTGAGGGCAACACTGGCACTTCTCTATTTCCTGATCTCGTGGGTTGCATGGGGCAGGCTCAGATATAGAGGATGGTATTTCTGGTGGATAATGAACAGCTTGATTTTTCGATTCTGGTGTTGGAATGAGGCCTAGACTGAGGTTCCCCTGGATTTGCGGGGTCTTTGTGTTTGCCTCTACTGTGCTGCTGGCAGTGCCAGTCTTGGTTGGATCCACCTCCGCCACCTGGTTTACAAGTCTCCCAATGTCAATAGATTTGATCTCCCGATTGAAGATCCCTTGGTGCTGGGTCAGACGGTTTTCAGTTATGAACACTTGCCTAGAGTTACCCGTGTCTTTCATTCCGGATTGAAAAACGATCTTTCCGTCCATGTTGTGCCTTTGCAGCACTCCACGGGGAAATGTTTTCTTCTTGAAGATTTCAGTATGGGATTTAAATTTTGCATTGTTTCGGTCTCTCTTTGTTTTTCGCCTCTTGACTTTGCAAGCTGTGATAGTATTACAGTCGTGGATCTTCACCAGGCCGCCCTTGATAGAAAAGGTTCCGGAGTCTGGTGCAGCAGAACTAGTAACTGGGCCCTGGCCCGGGGGATACGTTGATTCATTACGACAGCGGTGGTCTTGAGACATCACCTGTGACATAGAAGTTGGAAACAAGTGTCAAAATTAAGACATGAGTCTATAAAACTTAGTGGACATCATACATTTCATATCTATTCATAAACGGAAAAATAACTCTGACTTGCATGCACGGGCACTCTATTATCAGTATATGATCGGTGGGGGTCTGACACCGGGACCCTGAGCCAATCAGCTGCTCCGGCTGCCTCCGGGTACTGGATGTTATGCAGCGGTCGGTGATGGATGCAGATGGCTCCGTACACTGTATAGCGGCTGAATACGTCATCAGTATGAAAAAACGCCACCTGCCTGGACAACCCCTTTAAAAAAGTTATCAGGGACTAAATCTTTGATGGACTATCCAAATCAATGTTTGATTGGGGGGGGGGGGGGGTCCGACCTCTGGGATCAACACAATGAAAAGCCACAGCTGAAGTACCAGGGTCCCTTTATGTTTATCAGTGGCGTAACTACCGCTGTAGTAGCCACAACGGGGACCCGTGGCATTAGTGCCCACCCCCCATGCCCGGCGGCGCCACTACAAGACCCGCTCTGCCCGGTCCCTAACATTTATGGGCCGTGCGGCACGGGTCCCCTCATGACTGGTGGCGTCAGCCACATTCACTTATATCTGCATCCCGCATCTGTATTCTGTGTGTGGCGCATTCTACAGGGGGTGGTATGGCATTATCTACTAAGGGGGGTCGGTGTGGCACTATATACAAGGGAGGGGGGCTGCGTGGCACTATATACAGGGGGAGCTGAATGGCGCTATCTACAGGGGGGCTGTATAGCACAATTGATGAGGGCTGTGTGTGGCACCTAGGGGAGGGGGGCAGTCAAAAGTTGGCTATGGGTACCGATAGCTGTCATTACAGCCTGGGGGCCTAATGAAGGGCCCCAGGCAGGGGCGGACATACCGCATGTGCAGCCGGTGCAGCTGCACAAGGGCCCCGCGTGGGAAGGGGGCCCGTTCCTCTGCTGGCCGACTCAGTTCTCAGCTGCGCGATGCTGAGGACTGAGACAGAGGCCCGTGGACCACTGGCGTAGCTATAGGGGTCGCAGCGGTCGCAATTGCGACCGGGCCCCGAAGCCAGGGGGGCCCACGGCCCCCCGCACCACATCAATAAAAAGTTACTATAGTAACTCGGGCCGCGGGCCCCTGTTACTATAGTAACATACTTTACTTACCTTCCTGGTTCCGGATCGCAGCGGAGGTCCTGACGTCAGGCGCTGTGCGCAGCACATGACGTCACAGCGCTATGCGCCGCGCACAGCATCGAGACGACAGAACTCCCGCCGCGGCCGAAGAGGAAGGTAAGATAGCCCTGACTGGCGGGGTCCGACTCCTGGGACCCGCCAATCAGCTGTTTTGAAGGGGCCGCAGCACTCGTACGAGAGCTGCTCCCCTTCATTCCTGTCACTTCATTCCGGTCACACTGTGAATCGGTTTCGGCGATTCACAGTGTGGGCGAGTAGTGAAATGAAGGGGAAGCAGCTCTCGTACGAGTGCTGCGGCCCCTTCAAAACAGCTGATTTGCGGGTCCCGGGCGACACATCAGCTATTGATGGCCTATCCTGAGGATAGGCCATCAATGTTTAGGGACTGCACAACCCCTAAGCCTACGATGTAGCAGGCTTAGGGGGCCCATGAGACAGGATCACAGATTGTGTGATGCTGTCTGCTGGGCCCTGTATCTAAGCCAATCACATGGTAGGCTTAGATACATGGCCCATGCGTGATCCTGTCTGCTGGGCCCTGTATCTAAGCCTACCACACTGTAGGTTTAGATACAGGGCCCCAGCACACAGTAATCTTATACTGTATAAGATTACTGTCTGCTGGACCCTGTATCTAAGCCTACCTTGTGGTAGGCTTAGATACAGGGTCCCACAGACAGTATCACACATGGGCCCTGTATCTAAGCCTTAGGGTATGTGCACACACACTAATTACGTCCGTAAGTGACGGACGTATTTCGGCCGCAAGTACCGGACCGAACACACTGCAGGGAGCCGGGCTCCTAGCGTCGTACTTATGTACGACGCTAGGAGTCCCTGCCTCGCTGTGGGACAACTGTCCTGTACTGTAATCATGTTTTCAGTACCGGACAGTTGTCCGGCAGCGAGGCAGGGACTCCTAGCGTCGTACATAACTATGATGCTAGGAGCCCGGCTCCCTGCAGTGTGTTCGGTCCGGTACTTGCGGCCGAAATACGTCCGTCAATTCCGGACGTAATTAGTGTGTGTGCACATACCCTAACACATGTGTTACTAATCATTTTTTGTGTGTTTTCTTACAGGTTCGGTCGTTGGACTACGGCGGATTCCAGGACTACTTCGATGACAGCTTTTTTTTTTATTAATAAAATGGTTAATGAGGGTTGTGTTTTTTTTTTTTATTTCAATAAAATATTTTTTCTATGTCTTTGTGGTTTTTTTTAAACTATATTACTACCGCCTTAGTAATGGCCGCCGGCTGATTGACAGCATCCATTGCTAAGGCAGGGCTTAGTGTTAGCCGGTGCAGAGGCTAACACTAACCCCCTTTATTACCCCGGTACCCACCGCCACCAGGGGTGCTGGGAAGAGCCGGGTACGATCCAGTACCTGACCATCTGTAGTGATGGTCGGCCACTGGGGTGGCTGTAGGCTGGTATTATCAGGAGGGGAAAGGCCAGATACAGTGGCCCTTCCTACCCTGGTGATGCTAGGCTGCTGCTGCTTTATTGTATCTGGCTGGTTATGAAAATGGGGGGGACGCCACGTCATTTAAAAAATAATTGGAAAGAACGATGTCGGGTCCCCCCCAATTTTCATAACCAGCCAGATACAACACAGCAGCAGCAGGCAGCATTACAAGGGTGGGAAGGGCCACTGTTTTTGGCCTTCCCCAGCCTAATACTACCAGCCTGCGGCCACCCCGGTGCCTGCCCGTCACTACAGCTGGTCGGGTACTGGTTTGTACCCGGCTCTTCCCAGTACCCCTGGTGGCGGTGGGTACCGGGGTAATAATGGGGGTTAGTGTAGACTCTGCACCGGCTAACATTAAGCCTCGCCTTAGTAATGGAGGTTGTCAATCAGCCAGCGGCCATTACTAAGGCGGTGATAATAAAGTTTAAAAAGATACAAGCACATAGAAATTTTTTTTATTGAAATAAAAACACAACCCTCATTAACCATTTTATTGAGAATAAAAAAAACGCCGTCATTGAAGTCCTCGTATCCGAAGTCCAACAACCGAACCTGTAAAAAAAACACAAACACACAAAAATAATCAGTAACACATAAAGAAGCAAAATTATTATTCTTACCTTTCCTGGGTCCAGCGCTGGAGCCGCAATGTCAGCGAGCTGGGCCCTGTATCTAATCCTATCATGTGTGATACAGTCTGCTGAGCTGTGTATCTAATCCAATCATGTATGATACTGTGCTGGGCCCTATATCTAATCCGATCATGTGTGATACTGTCTGCTGAGCCACTGTATCTAATCCTATCATGTGTGATACTGTCTGCTGAGCCACTGTATCTAATCCTATAATGTGTGGTACTGTCTGCTGAGCCACTGTATCTAATCCTATCATGTGTGATACTGTCTGCTGAGCCACTGTATCTAATCCTATCATGTGTGGTACTGTCTGCTGAGCCACTGTATCTAATCCTATCATGTGTGGTACTGTCTGCTGAGCCACTGTATCTAATCCTATCATGTGTGATACTGTCTGCTGGGCCACTGTATCTAATCCTATCATGTGTGATACTGTCTGCTGAGCTGTGTATCTAATCCTATCATGTGTGATACTGCCTTCTGAGCCACTGTATCTAATCCTATCATGTGTGATACTGTCTGCTCAGCCACTGTATCTAATCCTATCCATAGTTTATAGGGTCGTAGTGCTATAGATATGCTATGCTGTCTCCTATACACACACTTTTTTTTGGGGCGGACACATATGTATTGGGGCTATTTCCCGGACATTTTAAGCCCTGAGGGTATGTTCACACGGCAGCGTCTGTTACGGCTGAAATTACTGTGCTGTTTTCAGGAGAAAACAGCACCGTAATTTCAGCCGTAATGGCATGTGCAGGCGTCTTTTGCTGCGTCCACTACGGAAGTAATTGAAGCTGGTTTTCCATGGAGTCCATGGAAAACGGCTCCATTTACATCTGAAGAAGTGACAGGCAGTTTTTTACGCGCCGCCTTTCGACAGCGGCGCGTAAAAAAAAATGACCATCGGCACAGAACATCGTAAGACCCATTCAAATGAATGGGCAGATGTTTTCCGACGCTTTTGAGCCGCATTTTCGGATGTAATTCAATGCTAAAACGCCCAAATTACGTCCGTAAATAGTGTGTGTGTGAACCCAGCCTTAGTGACGCCCCGGCTGCTAGTGCTGCATTGTTGGGTCACTTAGGAGACCCAGCGATGCAGCTGAAAGCGGACCGTCGGCCATGAGAAGTTTGCGGGGTGGGGGGGGGGGGGGGCCCTGGCACATTATCTGCACAGGGGCCTTTTGCAGTCTGTGTCCGCCACTGGCCCCAGGTCTGCCATCGTTCAGCTGCTATTAAGCCCGATCCAATAAAAATAACAATACACTGCAACACATATCACTTGTTCAAGTCACCTAGGGGGGGGGGGGGGAACTAAAAACAAAAATTAAATATAAAACGTTAAATAAAGTTTTTAGCAATGTACAAAAACAATAAGAAAAAAAACCTTTTCCCACGTAACGTAAAAAATAAAAAGATAATTAGTATCGCCGCATCCGTAAAAGTCTGATCTATTCTAATAGAACGTTAATTCACCCGCAGGGTAAACCCGTAAAAAAAAAAAAAAAAAGCCAGAATTACGTTTTCTTGGTCATCTTAGCGTCCAAAAATAATGGAATAAAAAGTGATCAAAAAGTTGTATGTACCACAAAAATGTAACCAATATAAAGGACATCTCACCCCGCAAACAACAAGCCCTCGCACCGCTCCATGGGCGGAATAATGAAAAAGTTCTGGCTCTCAGACGGTTTTTTTTTTAAATATTTTTTTCTTTGTAAAAGTAGTAAAATATAAACTATATAGATTTGGTATCATATTGACCCGCAGAATAAAGTTCACCTGTCATTTTTACCGCCCGATTGCCGTAAAAACAAAACCCAAAAAACAATGGCGGAATTACGCTTTTCTCCCATTCCACCCCACAAAGATTTTTTTCCAGTTTCCCAGTACATTATACGGTACAATAAACGGTGCTGTGAAAAACGACAACTTCTCCCGCAATAAACGAGCCTTCATACGGCTACAGCGACGGAAAATTAAAAAAGTTACGGCTTTTGGAAGGCGAGGAGGAAAACCGAAAATTAAAAATGGCAGCAGCGGTAAGAGGTTAGGATTGGTGAAGGTCATTGGGCAAAAAAAAATAATGGGGTCCCCGATCCAACCTCTAGGAACCGGATGGGGGCCAAACAGCCATAAAGGGACCCCCATTTCCCCAAGAAGTGGGGGTCGTGGAGGTGAGCAGCGTAGACACCACCTATATATGGCGACTGACGGGCGTAACGAGAAAATGATATGTATGGTGGATTAGAAGAACTGCGCAGGGAGGGAGGGTGATGACGGTGCCCTAGAGGTGGTTAAGGCCCTGGGGCAAGTGCCCCTCGTGCCCTCCCTCGAATGCAGCGCTGTATTGGATCTATATACAGTATACAGGGACTGGCAGTATTACGTGACGGTTTAATCAACAATATTTATGTCATAACCGCATGTACTGCCCACATACAGCGCCGCCATCTTTGACATGGAGGTGGTGCATAAAATAGCTCCGCAAAACCATGAAAAAAAATTAAAATGTAGCTTTAAAATGCAATAATATTTGGTGAATGAGATGTTACAGACATAACTTTATGTAAAACCAATTATTATTATCATCACTGAGGTTCTACATTGTCATTATTATTTTATACAGAATTATACCTATGTTATATATCTAGCGTGATAACGGTCTCCAGTGCAAATATGGCGGCCGCCGTGCCGGAACGGAAGCGTGACAACCGGCTCCATCACTACGCCACAACTGAAACTGTCTATCCCTTCCCCCCCCTGCTAGTACCACTTGGTATCGTCAAGCTCGCACCGTTAACTAGCGAGAATGGCTCATAGTTTTTTCACATAGGGGGGAAAATTATTACACCTTTTAAAATAATCATGGTTTAATCCGAATCTTTGTATTTAACGAAGAACGGTCTGTTCCATTTTAATTTTAGGGGAGTACAGCGTATTCATTTCCGCGTTTAGAGAGCTACTTCCTGGGCACGTCCATTCAGTGCAAAACAGAGGGGCAGAATTTTTAGTTACAGACTTGGTTTTCCCGTGAAGCGAGATTTGTTAGAAGGAATTCCCCTGCATTATTGTTGGGTGGTGCGGCCTAGGAGGGAGGATATCTGCTGAAGATAGTGGAAGAAGGGCTAGCAGGTGAGGTGCAGTGCGTGTTGTATAGAGAATCACCCTCCTGCAATATACGGTGGTTACATAGAAAGTACGAGGGGGGATATGGTCATATAGAATATATATTAGCCTGAGGGAAATGTGTTATATGTGTGCAAAGGAAAAGTGGAGCAGTTGCCCATAGCAACCAATCCGATCACAGCTTTCATATTTAAAGGCCGTTTAATAAATGAAAGCTGCAACCTCATTGGTTGCTATGGCCAATTGCTCCACTCAGAAACATCCCCAGTTCATATGTCCTATTAGGGCATATGGATGTCATAGAAAGGGGGTCTCCCCGCTCAGGACCCCCTCTATGACCCGTAAGAGTGCACCCGCTCTGGCGTACTTGGCCTGTCCACGAATTACATGGCTGCCCATTCATTTGAATAGCTGGCGTGTAATATTACTATACGCAGGGATGTGCAATGACAGGATACATAAACATCTCCATAGACTTGGCATATGCCCATATGGGCATGTAAACATCCTATCGTTGCGGTTTCTAACTTTGATGGAACTACAACTCCCAGTATCCCAGCTGAAGAGTGCCGGGGCATGCTGGGAAATGTAGTTTCACCACAGCTGTATAGCCGCAGGCTGGGGACCACCACTCCCTACAGCAGCCATATTCGCTGACCAGACATGACCGGTCGGCACGGTAACAGGACAACCACGATGTGCCAGGTCTATTATGTTGTCGTCCGGGGTTACAGTATGGCTGCCTCTGCTGTGCCTGCAAGAAAGAAAATACTTAAAATCGTATTATTGTGTGAAGTTACATGTCGTTACTTCTTATTTTTAGGACGCGATGAGTGACGGTGACAAGAACCCCGCTGCAGTCCCTACGGCTATGTCCGATGTGCATGGGGATGGACGCTGGATGTCTGTGGTCAGTCTGGGACTGTGGTTCAATCTTAGAGATCACCCGACCCCCTGTTATCAACATAGAAATGAATACAGAATCCATACAAATATATTTACAGCTATGTCCATCTTATTGCACCGGCGCTACCGATCCCGGAGTAAAAAAAAACGCCGTTCTAGAGATGAGTGCCGGTCCCAGAGGTGGGACCCGCATCTATCTGACGTTTATGACGTATCCTGTGGATACGTCATAAATGTCCCTCATGGGAAAACCCCTTTAACGGGTTCCGTTGAGGTTTTTTTTTCGTCACGGTGTCTGGTGTTTAACTGGACAAAATAGTGCGGCACGCTGCGCTCTTTTGTCTGCCGTTTTTTACCAGATCTGCGACGGAGGCCCCAGCACAGCGATGAACGAAGCCTTTACTGATATGTTAGGATCCGGTAGAAGGGGAGGGGAGCGTTCCAATAACATAGCAGGGAAACAGCGGCAAATAAAATTATTGCCTGCAGTTAACCCCTTCAGGTCATCGCTATTGTGGGCCTTGAGGAGGCAGCCATTCTTTTTTCGTATTCTCGGGCCATAACGTTTTCATTTTCCCAATGACGTAGCCGTATAAGGCCCCGTGCACACAAACGTCATTTTGGTAATCGAAATACAGATCATTTCTATGGCGCACAGACACCTTCCCGTATATCTACAGAAATGAGCCGCAAAAAATAGGACGTGTCCTGTTTTTTGACTTTGCAGACCATGCTCCTATACTTGATACTGGGAGCACGGCTCGCAAATGGGGGTGACAGTCCGTGGTAGTTCGTGCCCGTAATCACGGACAGCAATTATGTGCACTGCCGTGTACAGGGGGGGCCTAAAGGGGTGTTTTTTTTTGCTGGACTAGTTGTTTTTTAATGGTACCATTGTGGGGTACATATAATGTATTAAAGAACCTTTCATTAGCTCTTCTTATATTTTTTTGGGGGGGGGGAATGAAAAAAAATTATTCCCGCCATTGTTTTTAGGGGTTAGTTTTTTACCGTGTGGTAAAAATGACATGTTCACTTTATTCTGTGGGTTGTTACGATTACAGCAATACCACATTTATATAGTTTTTTTTTGTATGTTTTACTACTTTGGAACGCTTTTTTTTTATTTTTCATTTGGTTTTGTGTCGCTACGTTCTGACAGCCATACTTTTTTTTTTTTTTTTTTTTTTAATTACCACCACCATTTTATGGTTCTTGGGATTGAGCACCTTTATTCTATGGGCCGGTAAGATTACGGGAATACCAAATATGTATAGGTTTTTTTCACATCGATTCACGTTGTACTTTTCCAAGAGCCATAACTTTTTTATTTTTCTGTTTCTGTTGATAGCCGGTTTCTTCTAACACCCGATTCCAGCGCTGGTTACGTGATGCGTCTCCAGTAGCAAAATCCTTACTTCCGGCGCTGACCCATCCTATAATCTGAATTCCGTTTTCCGGCAGGCTTAATGTACAGGTACGGCATTCCTGACGTCACTGTACACTGAGGTGGACCAGATACTCCCTTTCTTTCCGGTCCGCTGCCAGGGGAGAGAAACACTGCTAGTCTCTGAGCATGCATGGTTTCTACACTAGCAGTGTTTACCACGCATGCCCACTCCTGCGCTATCACAGCGCCTGCGTGTCATTTTCTCACCCTAGCAGCGGACTGGAAACTATCAGAAGAAATCAGATGTCGGGAGCCAGTTGCTAGTAGCACTCTCTCTCACAAGGACTCCGGCGCTGGGGTTAGGGGATTCCACAGAGTTCCAGAGCAGAGCCTGTACTAGCGCTCTGCCCGGGATTCCGCTCTGGGGAAGACACTGACAACACTGTCCATATATGGACAGTGATGTCAGGGGATTCCACACACTGTCCATATATGGGCAGTGATGTCAGGGGATTCCACAGAGTCCCGGAGCAAAGCCCATACTAGCCTCTGCCTGGGACTCTGCTCTGTGGAAGACCCTGACAACACTGTGGAATCCCCTGACATCACTGCCCATATATGGACAGTGTTGTCAGGGTCTTCCCCAGAGCGGAGTCCCGGGCAGAGCGCTAGTATAGGCTCCGCACCGGGACTCTGGAATCCCCTGACATCACTGCCCACATATGGACAGAATCCCGGGCAGAGCCTATACTAGTGCTCTGCCCGGGACTCCGCTCTGGGGAAGACCCTGACAATACTGTCTATATATGGGCAGTGATGTCGGGGGATTCCACAGAGTCCTGCAGCAGAGCCTATACTAGCGCTCTGCTCTGCTCTGGGACTCCGGCTCTGGGGTCAAAGTAAGTTTTATTTTTTTTTAGCATTATGTAAGAGAGTGTTGTTTGGTATAGCGCTGATATGTTGCAGATTTATCGTTGGCTCTCACTGATCTAATGAGAGCAGTAAAATGGCGATGGAGATTGTTTATAGCTGGGTGTAGTAGGCGTGATGTGTCCCTGTTGCCGGCGCAGTGCATGCTGGGACACAAGCGGTGCATGCCAGGAACTGTATGACCGGAAGAGCAAGACCACGAACACACAGAGTTACCCCGTTAGTGACGGGCCCATCGTGTTTCTACGTCGGTCACTAACGGGCCTTATTCCGATGCCATAGACTTTTTACGTTGCGGCATCGGAATAAGTTTACAGAGCAGGGAGCTGTCAAATCTCCCTGCTCTCAGCTGCTAGAGGCAGCTGAGGGCTAGGAGCGTCCCTGCTCTGCCGGGTGAGATCGATATTAGTATCGATCTCACCCGTTTAACCCCTCCGATGCGGTGCACAATAGCGAGCACCGCATCTGAGTGGTTTTGGAGAGAGGGACGGAGCTCCCTCTCTCTCCCACCGACACCCGGCAATACGATCGCCGAGTGTCTGTGTCTCCAATGGCAGCTGGGGGTCTAATAAAGGCCCCCAGGTCTGCCTGGAGCGAATGCCTGCTAGATCATGCCGCAGGCATGACCTAGCAGATGCCTGTCCGTGTTAAACGGACAGGCAGTAATACACTGCAATACAAAAGTATTGCAGTGTATTATAAATGCGATCGCAGAATCGCATATTATAGTCCCCTAGTGGGACTAGTAAAAAAGTGAAAAAAAAGTTTAATAAAGTTAATTTAAAAAAAAATGTGAAAAAAATGAAAAACCCAGCTTTTCCCCTTACAAAATGCTTTACTATTAAAAAAACAAAATAAAGTTAAAAAGTTACACATATTTGGTATCGCCGCGTCCGTAACGACCCCGACTATAAATCTATTACATTATTTAACCCGCACGGTGAACGCCGTAAAAAATGAAATAAAAAACTATGGAAAATTTGCTGTTTTCTGTGAATATTGACTTTAAAAAATTGTGATAAAAAGTGATCAAAAAGTCACATCTACTCCAAAATTGTATCAATAGAAACTAAAAGTCTTCCCGCAAAAAAAAAGCCCTCATACAATCGCATCGGCGAAAAAATAAAAACGTTACGGCTCTTCAAATATGGAGACACAAAAACAAATAATTTTGAAAAAAAAGCGTTTTTACTGTGTAAAAGTAGTAAAACATACAAAAACGATACAAATTTGGTATCGTTGCAATCGTAACAACCCGCTAAATAAAGTTATTGTGTTATTTATAGCACACGGTAAACGGCGTAGATTTAAGACGCGAAAAAGAGTGGCGAAATTTCAGGTTTTTTCTATTTCCCCCAAATAAAAGTTAATCAATAAATAATATGTCCCCCAAAATGGTGCTATTAAAAAATACAACTTGTCCCGCAAAAAACAAGACCTTATACAGCTATGTCGACGCAAAAATAAAAAAGTTATAGCTCTTGGAAGGAGACGATGGAAAAACGTAAAAAATGGCTTGGTCATTAAGGTCTAAAATAGGCCGGTCATTAAAGCTCTCAATGTAAACAAAAGAGAATACTGGTAAATAAAAAATGTAGATACCGATATTCAGGGGACAATAAATAAATTGAGAAGCGTTGCGGTGATTAAAAAGAAAAGTATTGGAAAACCCCTTTCATTCCTATCCCGGCCGTTGCAGTGAAATGATGGCTGTTTATTGTGTATAACCTGCGTGCCAATGAGATGTCTCCCTCTCCCCTCTCACAGCAGAGAGAGAGACTGCAGCTGCATCCCCCCTCCTTCCCTATCTTGTACTTACTGTATTACTCTAGACCAAGGGTGCACAAACTGCTCTGGTTCAAGGGCCACATTGTCAGATTGTACCGCTCACAAATGCCGCAATATATTTAGAGGTATCGCTCTCTGGGGAATTGATAGCATATTGACTGCATATGCCATAAATGTCTGGCAGGTGGGGTAACACTATTGGGGCGTTTCGCAACTCCCATAAACGACATAAAAAAATACAGCATGCGAGCGTGGCCGCGTCTCCACCTCATCTCATTCTCTCTGGAGTGCCGAACAGGGGATATTCCAGTCGTTACAGCCTGGGGGCCTAATAAAGGGCGCCAGGTCTGCCATCGTCTGCTCCTATTACGCCCGAGCCGATAAACATGACAATACACTGCAATACATATCACTTGTTCAAGTATCCTAGGGGGGACTAAAAACAAAAATATAAAATAAAAAGTTAAATAAAGTTTTTAGCAATGTACAAAAACAATACGAAAAAAACCCATTTCCCATTTTTCTCCTAATGTAATGTAAAAAATAAAAAGATTAGAATTTCAAAAATGATTTTTAATACCGAAATGTTGTCCTACTGTAAAGTCTGTCCAGTATCTGCCCTCAATACTTGGTCGGGGCTCCTTTTGCATGAATTACTGCATCAATGCGGCGTGGCATGGGGGCGATCAGCACGAGTAGGGGCCCAAACCAGTCGTATAGAAAACAAAGTACCCGGCACACCAATTGTAGTAAGATAATGTTCCTTATTTTTATTTTGCCGGTAAACATCTGCGTGCGA
This sequence comes from Rhinoderma darwinii, assembly GCF_050947455.1. NCBI lineage: Eukaryota > Metazoa > Chordata > Amphibia > Anura > Rhinodermatidae > Rhinoderma > Rhinoderma darwinii. The sequence goes on along the minus strand of NC_134696.1, from coordinate 93,874,437 downwards.
CGTTTCGGTCATATACGACCTTCATCAAGCACTGTATGAATTCGCTGGAACCGCTTGTTGTGGCGTATATGGAAAAACGGCTGGCTGCATTGAGCGCTGACATTGTTATGGGGCACTGTGGCTGGTATTGTTATGGGACACTGGCTGGTATTGTTATGGGGCACTGTGGCTGGTATTGTTATGGGGCACTGTGGCTGGTATTGTTATGGGACACTGGCTGGTATTGTTATGGGACACTGGCTGGTATTGTTATGGGGCACTGTGGCTGGTATTGTTATGGGACACTGGCTGGTATTGTTATGGGACACTGGCTGGTATTGTTATGGGGCACTGTGGCTGGTATTGTTATGGGGCACTGTGGCTGGTATTGTTATGGGGCACTGTGGCTGGTATTGTTATGGGGCACTGTGGCTGGTATTGTTATGGGGCACTGTGGCTGGTATTGTTATGGGGCACTGTGGCTGGTATTGTTATGGGACACTGGCTGGTATTGTTATGGGGCTCTGTGGCTGGTATTGTTATGGGACACTGGCTGGTATTGTTATGGGGCTCTGTGGCTGGTATTGTTATGGGGCACTGTGGCTGGTATTGTTATGGGGCACTGTGGCTGGCATTGTTATGGGGCACTGTGGTACTGTATCTATACCCGATTGTCTGAATGTTACCTAGGAAATGTATAAGTTAGGCCTAGTTCACACAGAGTTTTTCGGTGTGGTTTTTGATGCGGAAACTGCGCCAAAAACGTCCAAAACTGCCTTCCATTGATTTCAATTGGAGGCGTTTTCTTTCCGCAGGTGGAGAAAAACGCTGGTGGGAAAAGGGAGCGTCCTGCCCTTTCTTCAGGCGTTTCCGTCTCTGACCTCCCATTGACATCAATGGGAGGCAGAGAAAGTGTTTTTTGCCGGGTTTTTTGTCCGCGGCCTAAAAACGCCGCAAAATACACAAGTGTTCTCACGGCAGGTCAAAATCTGAAAGAATTTTGAAGCAGATTTTTTCCACCTGCAAAAAAAACCACTGTGATCAGGGCCATAAATGGAAAACCCTTCTCCTCTTTTATGCTACAAATTCTGGGTGTACATACGGAATACTGCCAGTCCCTGTATACTGTGACTGTTTAATTAACAATATTCATGTCATAACCGCATGTACTGCCCACATACAGCGCCACCATCTGGTGGAGGTGGTGCATAAAATAGCTCCGCTCTTCAGCAAAACCTTGAAAAAAATGTAAAATGTAGCTTTAAAATGCAATAATAATTGGTGAATGAGATGTTACAGACATAACTTTATGTAAAACCAATTATTATTATCATCACTGAGGTTCTGCATTGTCATTATTATTTTATACAGAATTATACCTATGTTATATATCTAGCGTGATAACGGTCTCCAGTGCAAATATGGCGGCCGCCGTGCCGGAACGGAAGCGTGACAACCGGCTCCATCACTACGCCACAACTGAAACTGTCTATCCCTTCCCCCCTGCTAGTACCACTTGGTATCGTCAAGCTCGCACCGTTAACTAGCGAGAATGGCTCATAGTTTTTTCACATAGGGGGGACAATTATTACACCTTTTAAAACAATCATGGTTTAATCCAAATCTTTGTATTTAACGAAGAATGGTCTGTTCCATTTTAATTTTAGGGGAGTACAGAGTATTCATTTCCGCGTTTAGAGAGCTACTTCCTGGGCAGATCCATTCAGTGCAAAACAGAGGGGCAGAATTTTTAGTTGCAGACTTGATTTTTCCCGTGAAGCGAGATTTGTTAGAAGGAATTCCCCTGCATTATTGTTGGGTGGTGCGGCCTAGGAGGGAGGATATCTGCTGAAGACCGTTACATATTTAGTACAGTTGAAAAAAGACACATGTCCATCAAGTTCAACAAAGGGAAGGGAAAAAATTCTACACTCACATAGGAGCTGATATTTTTTTTTTCTAGGAAATTCCGGTATCTAAAGCGATCAGCCTGTGGCACTGCTGAGGTGTCATCAATGCGGCGTGGCATGGAGGCGATCAGCCTGTGGTACTGCTGAGGTGTCATCAATGCGGCGTGGCATGGGGGCGATCAGCCTGTGGTACTGCTGAGCTATCATCAATGTGGCGTGGCATGGGGGCGATCAGCCTGTGGTACTGCTGAGCTGTCATCAATGCGGCGTGGCATGGAGGCGATCAGCCTGTGGCACTGCTGAGGTGTTATCAATGCGGCGTAGCATGGAGGCGATCAGCCTGTGGTACTGCTGAGGTGTCATCAATGCGGCGTGGCATGGAGGCGATCAGCCTGTGGTACTGCTGAGCTGTCATCAATGCGGCGTGGCATGGAGGCGATCAGCCTGTGGCACTGCTGAGGTGTTATCAATGCGGCGTAGCATGGAGGCGATCAGCCTGTGGTACTGCTGAGGTGTCATCAATGCGGCGTGGCATGGGGGCGATCAGCCTGTGGTACTGCTGAGCTGTCATCAATGCGGCGTGGCATGGGGGCGATCAGCCTGTGGTACTGCTGAGCTGTCATCAATGCGGCGTGGCATGGAGGCGATCAGCCTGTGGCACTGCTGAGGTGTTATCAATGCGGCGTAGCATGGAGGCGATCAGCCTGTGGTACTGCTGAGGTGTCATCAATGCGGCGTGGCATGGAGGCGATCAGCCTATGGTACTGCTGAGGTGTCATCAATGCGGCGTGGCATGGAGGCGATCAGCCTGTGGTACTGCTGAGGTGTTATCAATGCGGCGTGGCATGGGGGCGATCAGCCTGTGGTACTGCTGAGGTGTTATCAATGCGGCGTGGCATGGAGGCGATCAGCCTGTGGCACTGCTGAGGTGTTATCAATGCGGCGTGGCATGGAGGTGATCAGCCTGTGGCACTGCTGAGGTGTTATCAATGTGGTGTGGCATGGGGGCGATCAGCCTGTGGCACTGCTGAGGTGTTATCAATGCTGCGTGGCATGGGGACGATCAGCCTGTGGCACTGCTGAGGTGTTATGGAAGCCCAGGTTGCTTTGATATCGTCCTTCAGCTCGTCTGCATTGTTGGGTCTGGGGTCTCATCTTCCTCTTGACAATACCCTATAGATTCTCTATGGGGTTTAGGTCGGGCGAGTTTGCGGGCCAATCAAGTTCAGTGATACTGTGGTTATTACAACCGGTGTTGCTACTTTTGGCAGTGTGGGCAGGTGCCAAGTCCTGCTGGAAAATGAAATCAACATCTCCATAAAGCTCTCCTTGAGCCAATTCTCAATCCAATTACAAACTATACTTTCTAAACCTATAGTCCTTAATTTACCCATTAGACGTCTGAGGGACAGTGTCAAATGCCTTTGCAAAGTCCAAAAACACTCTATTCACAGCGGCCCCTCTGTCTAGGCTTCTGCTCACCTCTCATATAAACACTCTATCCACAGCGGCCCCTCTGTCTAGGCTTCTGCTCACCTCTCATATAAACACTCTATCCACAGCGGCCCCTCTGTCTAGGCTTCTGCTCACCTCTCATATAAACACTCTATCCACAGCGGCCCCTCTGTCTAGGCTTCTGCTCACCTCTCATATAAACACTCTATCCACAGCGGCCCCTCTGTCTAGGCTTCTGCTCACCTCTTCATAAAAACAGATCAGGTTGGTTTGACAACTTCTGTCCTTAGTAAAACCGTGCTGGCTGTCACTTATAATGCTATTTATTGTCACATAATCCTGTATATAGTCCCTCAAACATTTTCCCCACAATGGATGTTAAGCTTACTGGTCTATAATTACAGGTGAGGTGCAGTGCGTGTTGTATAGAGAATCTCCCTCCTGCAATATACGGTAGTTACATAGAAAGTACGAGGGGGGATATGGTCATATGTGTGTGTGTGTGTGTGTGTGTGTGTATGTGTATATATATATATATATATATATATAATAGCCTGAGGGAAATGTGTTCTATGTGTGCAGAGAAAAAGTGGAGCAGTTGCCCATAGCAACCAATCAGATCCCAGCTTTCATTTTTCAGAGGCCATTTCATAAATGAAAGCTGCAACCTGATTGGTTGCTATGGGCAACTGTTCCACTCCTAAACATCCCCTGTCCATCTGCCCTAATAGGGCATATGGATGTCATAGAAAGGGGGTCTCTATGACCCAGAGCTGCGAGCCGCTAAGTGAGAGCGCACCCGCCTTGGCATACTCGGCCCGTCCACCAATTACATGGCCGCCTATTCATTTGAATGGCTTGCGTTTAATATTACTATTCCCCTGCACAGGTCCCCAGGGTTGTGCAATGACAGGACACATACAACTCTCCATAGACGTGGCGTTCGCTTATTTGGGCGTTTAAACCTATATCCTATCGCTGCGTCCCGTACCCGATACAGCTTCTTAAGAAACGCTGTGTGAGTCATTATTGGAGATCTCTAAATGGCGCTGGAGGGGATTTATAGGGTAAATTTACACGGGGTGGAAATGCTGCTGATTTGAGCCGGAAAAATCAGCAGCGAAGGACCGTACAAGGCAAGCGGGTGATATTTTAACCGCACAGAATTTTTTTCCGCACAGCAATTGCCCTGCGGTGCGGATTTTTTTAATCTGCAACATGTCAATTTCTTGTCGCGGATCATCCGCAAGCAAAGGTTTTGTGGTTTGCCAAATTTGTGGGGTTTCTGGACCACCGGGTGCCGGATCAATAACATTTGACTAAATCTAGATATGGCTGGACTCCGCTGTCCCTCTGTTGTCGCTGACCGTGGTCTCCAGCCTGTGGCTTTCCAACTGTGATGGAACTACAACTCCCAGTATCCCAGCTGAAGAGTGCCGGGGCATGCTGGGAAATGTAGTTTCACCACAGCTGTATAGCCGTAGGCTGGGAACCACCACTCCCTACAGCAGCCATATTAGCTGACCAGACATGACCGGTCGGCACGGTAACAGGACAACCACGATGTGCCAGGTCTATTATGTTGTCGTCCGGGGTTACAGTATGGCCGCCTCTGCTGTGCCTGCAAGAAAGAAAATACTTAAAATCTTGTTATTGTGTGAAGTTACATGTCGTTACTTCTTATTATTTTTAGGACGTGATGAGTGACGGTGACAAGAACCCCGCTGCAGTCCCTACGGCTATGTCCGATTATCATGGGGATGGACGCTGGATGTCTGTGGTCAGTCTGGGACTGTGGTTCAATCTTAGAGATCACCCCGACCCCCTGTTATCAACATAGAAATGAATACAGAATCCATACAAATATATTTACAGCTGTTAGTGGCGGCTCTACCCTCTGTCAGATGGTGCAGGGTCCTAACACCTTCCCCCCCTTTACTTCATGTGCCCTAATAGGACACATGGGGTTGTCCCTGGAGAAACCCCCTTTATAATGTTACCCCTTCAGTAAAACCTTTTAGGGTTTGTTCAGATGTGACGGATTCGTTGCAGATTTTGACCAAGTACAGTACAAGGTTAGGATCCTGTAGAAGGGGGGGGGGGGGAGCGTTCCAATAACCTAGCAGCCAAACAACTGCAAATAAAATTATTTTCTTGCAGTTAACCCCTTCAGGTCGTAGGTCGATTTTTTGTCGTTTCCTCATGACTGAATTCCGAGGGCCATAACCGTTTTCATTTTCCTGTTGACGTAGCCGGACGTGGGCTTTGTTTTTTGCAGGATGAGTCGTATTTTTTAATTGAACCATTTAAGGGTACATATAATTTGGCTAACTTTTATGATTTTTTTTATTTTTTTTTTGGAGGAGGGAATGGGAAAAAATAAACTAAACCTAATAAACGGTATTACATTTTAATTAGCCCGACTAAGGGACTTCAAAATGTGATTTTCTGATCCCTTCTACAATGCTTTGGTAACTCAATATACTCAGCATTCTTGCCTGTCAGTGTAAAAACTGACTGACAGTCTATTAGGCCTTCTTTAGGCCCCGGTTGACAGGGCAACCCATTCGCACCCCTAGTTTGTGTCACAGGGCACTGATTGGGTGACATAGGGGTTAAACAGCTGGGATCGGAGGTAACTCCTATCCCGGCTGTTGCATCAAAATGTCGGCTGTGTATTGCTGTGCCCTTGCCATCCACTTTGCTTTCCATTACCATTATTAGTATGTTATGGGGCATCTGTTTGCATGAACAGGTTTAAAAAACCAACTATCATTACAAAAAACAAAACCACAATCCCTCCTGAGGAAGCTGTAGATTGCATATAGTGGAGCCAGAGATGTTGTGTATAACCTGCATATTTGGGGTATTTTGCCTTCCCTCAGCTGGTTTCTGTATTTGCACATATTCCCTCTCCGAGCTTACTGAGTGGGTTCGGATGTAAGAGTTGTGATGTGTGCCAATGAGATGTCTCCCTCTCCCCTCTCACAGCAGAGGGAGAGACTGCAGCTGCATCCCCCCTCCTTCCCTATCTTGTACTTACTGTATTACTCTAGACCAAGGGTGCACAAACTTCTGTTCTGAGGGCCACATTGTCAGATTGTACCGCTCGTAAATGCCGCAACAAAATTTAGAGGTATCGCTCTCTGGTACGTTTGTGGCGTATCGACTGCCTATGCCATAAATGTCTGGCAGGTGGGGTAACAATATTGAGGCGTTTTGCAATTCCCCTAAACGACAGTAAATAAACCGGCATGCGTGCGTGGCCACGTCTCCACCTCATCTCATTCTCTCTGAAGTGCGGATATTCCATAAATATCTCAGATTAGATTAAAGGATCACTTTGGGTGAAATAGACGCACCGCATTGTACCGAATACAGGGCCTGAGCGGGAATTTAAAGGGCATTAAAGAGAGAATACCAACCATGTACCGACCCCTCAGTAACTGTTTATGCCTCCCAGTAGTGCCAGCCACACTGCCCCGAGAGGCTGCACAGATTGACTCCGCGGGCCGCATTCTGCCCCCGGTCTGAAGGTAGCTCTAGACAGATTTTTGGGGGAACTGAAGATGTTCCTGAGCTTTTATAGAAATCCTGTAGGCAAGAAAAGGGAAACTGCTGGAAGATCGGGAAGATGCCACTTTTCTGAATTAAGATATAAACAGTCGTGTCCCATTATTCTGACCAGCAGCATCTAATATTCAGAGTAACCGCCGTGTGCAGCACGGACAGCAGCTAGACGGGCGGGGAGTGACTCCATAAGGTGCTGGTCGGTGGTCTCCGGTATCTGGCGCCTCGCTGACTGCAGTGCCCACATTTACTGGAGGGTGCGTGGGGAGGATCCATAGAGCGAACAAGACGATGGAGGTCCCACAGATGATCAATTGGGTTCAAATCTGGAGAGTTACGGGGCCAGGGGAGTACTCGGAAGTCTTGGTCTTGCTCTTCCAACCACTGCCGGACATTTCTAGCCGTGTGACATGTCGCATTGTCTTGCTGGAAGATCCATCTGCCCCAGGGAAGACAATCAGCATGTATGGGGGGACGTGATCTGCAGTGATGGATTCATACCCAAATCTCTTCAGAGCCGTCCACATGGATGAGAGGCCCAGAGAATGCCATGAAAACATTCCCCATAACGCTGCCGCCACCGGCTTGTGTTCCTCCAGCAATGGTTGCCGGGTGTTTGTTCTCTGATGTTTCTCGCCTGACAGCAACGTCCATCCGTTCTATGTAGCAGAAAACGTGACTCATCGGAGAAGACGACCCTTTACCAATCATCGGTGGCCCAATTCTGATACTGCCGGCAAATTGAAGCCTTTTTCTCCAATGCACCTTTGTTACATAGGAGCAGTGACCATCCGTCGCGTTCGGAGCCCCATACACAGTCGGATTCACTGAACTGTTGTGTTAGACACGTCTGGTGGCCCCTGGTTGATTTTCATGGTGCGCTGCTCCACTGTAGCGTGTCGTTTGGCTCTCGCGCACCTTCTTAGCCGACGTTCACCTCCCACACCAATGGTACGCCGTGCTCCGCAGTTTCCACGTCAGTTATTCACAATGGTGTCATTTGTCCACTCACGATACACTGTCACCACTGCAGCACGCGAACAGGTCACACACTGCGCTGTGTGAGAAATACCAACACCCCGGGCCCGAAAGACAATAATCAGCCCTTTTTAGAACTCTAATAAATAACCCCTTTTACTCATTGCAACAACGAGTGATATGTGATCAGACAAACTATCCCACACCTTATATGCCCACCAAGCCGGCCCACCACACATCACTTCATGGGCTACACACGGCCGACGTCGAAAGTAGGAGGTGGTCATAATAATGTGACTCCACTGTGTATTACAAAGTTGTTGTTTTTTTTGTATGTTCACATGGAATACTGATTTATACAAAGAAAAAATCCACATACACACGATCTGCGCGCTATAACCCAGTTTTTGTTGTGTGTTGCAGCACAATCACTTTGTGGCCAGCAGCAAAGATAAGGAGCCGGAGGTCGTCTTTATTGGAGACTCTTTTGTGCAGCTGCTGCACCAACTGGAGGTAAGATGCTTGTGAATCATGGTCTCAATGTTTTCGATCTTGCAGGACGGTCCGTTCTATGACCCGTGGCCCCTGTGGGTGATTCGAGTTTATTCCTGGAATTACATTCGTAAGCATTGATCGTCCTCCCCTCTGTCAGCTCAGTACCAGGAGGCTGCTGTGCAGGAGCGAGGCAGAGGAGATTTTCACGGTCTCATGAGTTCTTGGATATCTACTCAGGCCACGACCAGAACATGTTTGTGTGGGGGTGACCGTAGTATTTGGTTTGTTCTTTATTTTGCTTCTCTTTGTTCTGTGCACAATGTAGTTGTTATGTGGCTTCTTCCCTGTCAGATCTGGAGAGAACTCTTCTCTCCACTACACGCCCTGAACTTTGGAGGACTGGGTGACGGCACCCAACACGTCCTATGGAGACTGGAGAACGGAGAGCTGGACCACATTAAACCAAAGGTAAAACTCAGGATTCTTTTTTTATTTGGCATCCAATAATCTGTAGATATTTTTTTTATTTTTTTTATAGTTTGGTGCTTTTTTTTCTCCACATAACTGCGTGAAAGAAGGAGACTGAGCAGAGTTAAAGGAGTTTTACGTTCTTATGTAAAGAAAGCGTAATGATTATTAATGACATTCATTATACAGATTCCTCAACTTTTTCAAGATCTCTGCTTGCTGTCAGTCTCGGTTCCATGTTAAATATCAATGTGAGGCATCTCCTCTGCTTTTTAAAGGAGGTATAGAGCTTGGATAGCTCCTTGTCCCACGCGGGCCACCTAACTGGTTGTAATGTGGGCGACAAGCAATATGCACCGATCAGCCATAACATTAAAACCACTGACAGGTGAAGTGAGTAACATTGATGATCTGGTTACAATGGCGCCTGACAAGGAGGGGGGAGGGGATATATTAGGCAGCAAGTGACCCGTCATTTCTGGATGTTGTTGTGTTGGAAGCAGTAAAAATGGACAAGTGTAAAGTTCTGAGCGACTGTGACAAGGGCCACATTGTAATGCGTAGACGACGGGGTCAGAGCATCTCAAAAACGACAGATGTTGTGGGGTGTTCCCGGTATGTAGTGGTCAGTACCTGCCAGAAGTGGTCAAGGGACGGATAACCGGCGACGGGGTCAAAGGCGCCCAAGGTTCATGGATACATGTGAGGAGTGAAGTCTTGCCCATCTGGTCCAATCCCACAGAGGATCTACTTTAGAACAAACTGCTGAAGAAGTTGATGCTGGCAATGGTAGAAAGATGTCAGAACACGCAGAGCATCGCAGCTTCCTCTATATGGGGCTGTGTAGCCGCAGAGCAGTCAGACCGCCCGTGCTGACCCCTGTCCACTGCCGAAAGTCTCTATAATGGACCCGTGAGCATCAGCACTGGAGCAATGGAAGAAGGTGCCTGGCCTGATGACTCACAGGTTACATGATGTGGACGTCCGGGTGCGTATGTGTCGCTTACCTGGGGAAGAGATGGCACCAGGGTGCATTATGGGAAGAAGCCTGCGGTAACACTGTGATGATCTAGACAATGTTCTGCTGGGAAACCTCGGGTCCTGACATTCATGTGGATGTGACACGTACCACCGACCTAAACATTGCTGCAGACAAGTACCCTCTTCATGGCAGCGGTATGCCCTAATGGCAGTGCCCTCTTTCAGCAGGATAATGCCCCCAACCTCAATACAAATACTTCTGAGGAACATGAGAAAGACTTCAAGGTGATGACTTGTCTCCAAATTCTCCAGATCTCAATCCGATCGATCATCTGGGGGATGTGCTGGAAAAACAAGTCCGATCCATGGAGTCTGCACCTCAACTTGAGGAACTTATCTGATCTGCTGGTAAAGTCTTGGTGCCAGAAACCACAGGAACCTTCAGAGATCTTGTGGTGTCCAAGCCCTGATAGGTCAGGGCTGTTTTGGTGGCACGAGGGGAACTATACAAGATTAGGGGGGTGGTTTTAATGTTATGGCTGATCGGTGTAAATGCTCAATTATACATGACAGGGATTATACGAAAAAAGGTCTATAGTTCTCCAGAGTCATGCTGGATGTCTAATAAAGGGAGATCTGACTTGGAGGGCTTCCATATGTTCAGTGGGGGCGCAAGGCTGGTGGTGCTTGTCTTGTACCTGGAAATCCCCCTGTGAGCTGTTCAGGAAAAAACATCATTTAAAGGGAAGGTGTCACAGAATTTTATTTTTTTATATATAATATTGCTTTTAGCTTATTAAGATAAATTGTATTTATTTGTGTTCTTGTGTTGTACTGTGTTCTTACTTTTACTTCTCTAGGGGGGCTGCCATTTTTTTTTCATCTCTATATGTGTCGATTAACGACACATACAGAGATGGAATACGGCACATACAGCCCCATAGAGAATGTGAACGGGAGCCGCTCCATTCCCAGAAGCATACGCCACCTGTGTGGGAACAGCGCATGCGCTGCTCCCTCACAGACCAAAAGGAAGTTCTTCGGCCGAGTGAAATCCGGCGCCATTTTCATGTGGACCGGAAGCCGCGGCCGGACAGTAAGATGACGACTTCCGGTCGCGACTTCTGGTCCACAGCGAAGACGCAAGGAATAGGAGCGGAGGCGGCAGCAGGAGCAGGTAATTTATGTTCGTGTGATACTGTCTGATTACCACTGTATCTAATCCTCCTACACTGTGCAGTCGCTCAGAAAATGGCGGCACACAGTGTAGGAGGTTTGAAGATTCAACCCCCTCCTTTCTCCTGGCACTAGCCAGAATAAGGGAGGGGGGATTGTGTGAGGACACTAGAGCTAGTGTGTCTACCCCAAATTTGCAGCATAAAGCAATGAGGTTGCTTTACCACATTGCCAATGCTGCAATTTTGGGAATTGCTCCATCTAGTGACCAGCACTGGGAAATATTATAAATTAGAATCTAGTTTATAATATTTCCTGACTTGAGAAAAAATTTAAAAAATTAAAACAATGTGTAATCATTTATATACTCACTGTTTAACTGAAAAAAAATAAAAATATTAAATTTCTAGCGACACATTCCCTTTAATGCTAATATTCTTTCAGCCATCACAAGGGGGAGCTCACTACATATTCCATATTTTAATGTAAACTGTATAAATGCCTATGCAGTGAGCTCCCCCTAGTGGTAGCTGTATGCAGATAGAAATGTATTATGTTAGAGGCTTTGAAGCTCCAACCCCAATAAAGAATTCTGGACCCATTTCATTAAAATAAATGATGGGTACAAAGTCCCACCATTAACCCCATCACCATCCTAAACATATAGGGTCAGTTTACAGGTTGTGTAAATACTAAGGAATTTCCACAACGAAATTCGTTCCGGAAAATCCGCAGCAAATACAGTAGCAGTAAAGCGGATGAGATAAAACAAACCTCATCCACATGATGCGTAAATACTGAGCGGAAAAACGCTCAAATTGACCTGCGGTGCAGATTTAATTTGCAGCATGTCAATTGTATTTGCGTAAACGCTGCTTATTTGTTGTGAGTTTTCCCCATTGAATTCAACGTGGAGGTAAAACCCGCAACAAATAGCAGTCGTTGCGTTTTTTTTGGCAGGTTTGCAGCCATGCCGCCACAAAGAATACAACTCTGCAAAAACAAAAATCTTATACTTACCCAGGAGTCTGTGTTTCCTCCTCCAGGCCGCCCTCCTGGGATAAAACGTCAGGCCAGCTAAGTGCTGCATTCCAGGCGAAAAACTGCACCACTATTTGGTGCGATTCTGCGCCCGTAATTCCATTCTTTTACGCAGCGTATCCGCTCTGTGTGAACTCAGACATATACTATATATTACTATTAAGTCATAACCGCTATAGACCTCCAGATATTAACCCCTTCATCAAACCACAGGTCACTAACTTAAAACCAGCCCATGTAAAAGTTTGTGATGTAGAAAGTTGGCAAAGTTTGTGTAATCGGTTGAATTTTACCATCTCTATTGTGGGCACCGACTACCTTTTTAAAAACCCTGCGACTGCCCCCAAGTTCAGTTACACGCGGTAGAGCATATAAGTTGTGACCAGCCGGTTATATATATTTCATCAGCCCCTTTGTGTCTGCAGACATTGCTATAATGGAAGTTCGTGCAGTGAATTTTGGGAAGAAGTCCTGTTACAGAGTTAGGGCTCATTTACATTTCTGTATATCTGATCCGTATCAATTTTTTTTTTTTCCCCCCTTTTAAAGCAGTGCCAATACATTTAAAGGGGAACTAAACGTTCAACAAACTTCTGACATGTCCGCATTTTACCCGTCTCTTCAGATGCAAGTTGTTAGAAGCCCTTAATTTGTCGTTCTAAATAAACTTTTGACTTCCTCGCCAGATCATTGTGCTTTGGGTGGGCACACATAACATGGGGCACACGGCTGAGCAGATCGCCGGTGGAATTAAAGCCATTGTGCGCTGCATGCAGAAGAGGCAGCAACAAGCCAAGGTCGTCGTCCTGGTGAGTGAGTTGTCAGGATTTGTCTCCCTAAGAGGACCTGCAGTACAGGAGCCCACGGGGGCCATTAATTACATGTCGTTTTTTTAAATTAGTCCCCCTAGGGGACTTGAACCAGCGATCGTTGAATCGCTTGCACGACCTACTGCCATACTAATGTATTGAAGTATATCGCAATACGGACTGTCTCCTATGAAGAGGCAGGGGTTAAAAGCAGCATCCTTGCATTCACTATACATAGAAGACGCATCTCTGCGCTAATAGCCAAATCCGTCAGTGAAGTGATCGGCACTCGTTTGCTTTTACCAGGATCAATGATCGGTTATGTATAGGGACAAGTGATCGTTACTACGATCGCTCATCCCCATACGTTTCCATCATGTTGGCAGCGCATCTCCTGGTTTACACAGGGAGATGTGCTACCGAGTAGCGACCGATTTATTGGCCGCGTGAACGAGCAGATCCGCTGACTAACAGTCCTCGGCTGATCGTTGCCCTGCTTACACAGGACCGTGATCGGGAATGAGCGTTCATATGAACTCACTAGTTTCCCGATCATTGGCCCGTGTAATAGGGTCTTTACATATGATCGGTAATAGGGTTCTAAAATGCATCCGCGGGACGCAGGAAGCGCTGACAGCCAAGATGTCAGTGCGGTCCACTGACTGATTCAACTGTAGAGATGCTTCTATGTATAGTGAATGCATAGAAGCTGCAGCTCGAAAAATAAACACCATCTTTAATAAAAGTCGATTACAAATTTATAAACATTGGTGGGACCCCAGAATTTCGCTTTTTAATGGTTTAATTCCATTTTACAGGGTTTGTTACCACGAGGGCAGCACCCCAACCCCCTGCGGGAGAGGAACAAGAGGGTGAACGAGCTGTTGGCAGAAGTGCTGCAGTCCATGCCCAGCGCAAAGCTTTTAGACGTGGACCCAGGGTTTGTACATTCGGACGGCACCATCAGCCACCATGACATGTACGATTACCTGCATCTGAGCCGGCTGGGATACTCTAACGTGTGCCAGATTCTACACAAAACACTACTCCAACTGCTGGAGGGCCGAGGAAAATCCACTCAGAAGTAGCCGAAGATGTACCGTGCGTGATGATCTTCTGGGTTTCGGGGGTTATAGGTTCTCTTAAGGGCTCCCCCTCTGAGGAATCATTTTTCCAAAGAAAAGTTAAAGGGAAGTTATTAGTGTCCCGTCTCCTGCATTCATTACCTGACCCTGCTCCGGAGCATCGCTCTCCCCTCTTCCCTTCACTGCCTGTGCAGAGGACAGAACGGACCACCCCCACTGCCCCCCAGTTATTGGATTTCCGTTTTGTTTTTATATCTTTTGTACAGTATTATGTTTTCTTCTTTTTGTATATTTCAGTGAAAATTTAGTGTATTTCCCATTTCCTTGTCAACCCCGATCCATATACCAAACGTGTGTCCAAGAGGCGAAAGGAAGATTCTTCCAAACCGTGTAATAAACCTGTTGTGACATTAAGCAGATTGTGGAGGACCTTGGTTTTTGGATTAAATCTCTGGTCGCCAGCCCATAGGCCTCCCGCTATTGCAAAACTACCAACTGAGCATGCTCGGAAGTGTCTGTTCTCACCCGCTAGAGACCCATAGGTTGGTGACCATTGGGTTAAATATCACAGGTTTCAATTATTCTAAAATAAGTAAATGCTCTTCTTAGGGGACATAATAGCAGGAACAGTGTCCCTTTAAAAGGAGTTTTCCTATAATCAATATCACCTATCCAAAGGATGGGACCCCCACCGATCACAAGAACAGGGAGCCCCATAGGAATGAATAAGGCAGTGGTCGAACATGCGCAGTACCGCTCCATTCCTATGGGGCCCCAAGGAATGGCACAGTGATCTGTGGGGGTCCCAGCGGTCAGACCCCCACCAATCAGATGATAATGATTATGGGAAAATCCCCGGAAGCTGCACAGTGAATGTTTAGCAGGTCGTGGGCAGATGTGTGGTAAGTGGGCAACAATTAAGAATTTATGTAAAGGCAATACCATCCCTGTCTGACTTTTGGGACCCACTGATGCCTAGAATGAAGGGGCCCATTGAGTTATATTGGGGTCCGTCAAGATTATGTAGAGGTCTCCATCATTTTAATGGCAAGCATAGGATTGCGTGCAGCACTATTCTTGTCAAAAGTGACAGCACGATGCCGGTGTCAGCTGTATGTTACAGCCGACACTTCAGGGTAACGATCCCGCTCGTTTAACTCGTTAAATGCCGCGGTCAATAGCGACCGCAGCATTTAAGTTGTTAAAAAGAGGGGGTTGACCACCTCTAACAGCTCATCGTGTCCTCCGCAATGCAATCGCAGGGTGGCGATGGTTGCTATGGCTGCCTGGGGGCCTAATGAAGGCTCCAGGTCCGCCATCTTTGTGCTCCTATTAAGCCATCTTTGTGCTCCTCCGGCAGGGCTTAATACAAGCCTGTCAGAATCACGATATACTGCAATACATTACTATTGTAGTATATAGTGCAAGCGATCTAACGATCGCTGGTTTAAGCCCCCTAGGGGACTAATAAAAAATAAAAAAAATGTAAAAGTTACAATTAGTAACATTTTTTTTTATGTAAAACAAAATGTAAATTAAAAGTAAAAAAAAAAAATATTGGTAAAAGTATTTTCCCACATATTAAAAATAAATAAACATGATTGGTATCGCCGCATCCGTAAAAGTCTGAACTATTACAATATATTATTATTTAACCTGCACGGTGAACGCCGTAAAAAAAATAAATTGTAAACACCAGAATCTCTTTTTTGGTCACTTAATCTCCCACAAAAAAATAAAAAGCGATCAAACTGTCGCATGTACCCCAAAATGGTATTATTAAAAACTACAGCTTATCTCGCAAAAAATAAGCACTCATAACACTTAGACAGAAAAATAAAAAAGTTACGGCTCTCGGAATTTGGCGACACAAAATAAATTTTTTACACTTCGAATTTTACTTGTAAAATATAGAAAAAACTAATACATATTTGGTATCGCCGTAATCGTACTGACCCGCAGAATAACGTTAACGTGTTTTAATTTCACAAAAACAACGTGCAAAAAACCATGGAGAAATCAGTTTTTTTTCATTTTCTACCCCACAAATAATGTTATCCCCGTTTCCTAGTCCATTCCGCAAAAATCAAGTCTTCATAGGACTAGATCGACGGAAAAATTAAAAAAAAAGTTATGGCTTTTGAAAAGTAGGGAGGAAAAAATGAAAATCTGAAAAATGGCTGTGAAGTGAAGGGGTTAAAATCCAGTGTGTCAACTTTTACTTGTAAAATAAAAACTAGAAGTCACCCCCCCCCCCCCCAATAAACAAGCCCTGGCGCTGCTCTATCAACAGGAATAATAAGTTTTTTCTTATAAAAGTCCTTTGATACATTTTCTGCACCCCAAAATACAAGGCATTTGCTGGACATTGGGTTAAAAGGCAGTGAGGAAAAACCAATCATTTTTTTTTTTATTTTTTTATAGCACTAATCTGATTGGTTGAAAGTGGCAACTGCTCCAGTTTTGCTAAACCTCTTGCAATGTGTGACCGAGGCCCGATAAATAAGCAGTTTGCTCTCAAATGACGCATCTCACACACACACGTCAGGTGTTTTATATTTTTATTTCATTACAGTAAGAAATATTGCACATGATCAACATGTCTGTTCTGTCTCTGTCCTCTCTCCGAACAAACAAAAAAAATATAGAAGCGCAAAGTGTCTCCACGATGTGATTGGTGGGTCCGCTGGTGGCGCGGGAGCGGATTCTCTCTCGCTCCCCCCTTGCAATGTTCATTAGGGTTAAACTGTACAGGTTTGGGCAGTGCCACTGTCAAGCAGTCCGCCTCTTCTAAGACCATTGGGAAGGAGTACTGGGCATCAATGCCATCCCGCACCGTGGTATAATTAACCCCTTCTCCACTGTCTCCGGAATACAGGTCATGATGAAATGCAGTGGTGCTTGTTCACCCCCCCCCCCCCCCCTATACTGCCACCAAATGCAGAGCAGGACTGTGGGCCCCTGTTACAGGGGCCACAAGAGGAACAATCGGCCGGGCCAACCCCGAGTCTGTGCTGCAGCACCTTTGAATAGGACATCCTAGTAGCACTATATATAATGCAGCGGGGGCAGAGAGGTCACCCACACCAATACAGCATCAAAGCAATGTGACTAGCAGGCAAGCGCCCCCCCCCCCCCTCCTCCTAATGCAGAATACATCACATGATAGGAAGGGACCAATTCCACGCCTCGTTATCCTGACCCCATACATAATTTTAGGGACATTGAAGTCAAATTAAAAAGGGAAATAAAATGGCGGTACGAATATCAATCAGACATGATTCTTCTTAAAAACTCATCTGGATACTTTGGACAACGCACTCCTCCCCCCTCTTTCTTTTTAACGTGCCTCAGTTTTAATTAAGCTTCCTGCATACAGCAGCGAACCTTCCTATAAACCAGCGCCGTTATCCCGTCACCGTAGAAAAGTGACGATACGCCCTCACCGCGCTCTGTACATGTGACAATGTACGTCTGTATACATCAAATATGCATATATTATCCCAGATCATGATACTCTCAGAACTTTGCTGCACTGCTACATAGACACAGACCTTCTACGCTGCAGTCCACGGACCGCACAGCGCCAGGCAGACCATACAGACGCCTGACCCACGGCGCTGGTTAACCCTGGCTATAAAAACAGCATAGACAGGCCCTCTATGAATATAGCAGAAGTGTGCGGGGAGAGTATACAGCCCCTCAGTATACATGTGCATTCTGGTATACGAATGGCGTATACTCCCTTTTATATACAGCAGAGTAAAATCTGTATACTGACTGGAGAAATAAAAAATATATATATATACACAGCCGGGGGCTGCCTCTGTATCGTCACTTGGTACAGACTGCACACAGAGGGACGGTGGTGGGAAGAAAAAAGGTACGGGAGCCCATTGGAACCAAATAGGCTCCTTCCGTAGAAGTATCCGCTGCCTCCGCATGCAGCACCTTTTTGCTTGCACCATTTACAGCATTGGGAGGGGGGGACGGGACATAAAGAACTACAATGAGACCCAATAACATAAGAGGCCTGTGTGCAGTCTGCAGCCCACTAGCGCTCGCCCCCCACGGATATATTCACACGTGTGTATAATACAGACATACACATAGTGTATATTTATGTATATATGGGAGTGTGTGGATATATGTTGTGTCTAACCATTGACATTCTTTCCGAATAATCTGATCAGAATGAATTTTTTAACATCACTCTTCTTGCATAAAAAGGTCTCTATATATAATTATATATAATATATTTATATATTTATACAGCTCCCCATAGTGCAGCTGCTTCACAATCAACTAAAGTGTCATAAGAAAATATCCCTACCCCGCTAAAAACCCCCCTGCCCTCACTTGTGTCCATGTACATGAGTCACGCGTTTCGCACTTTCCAACCATCGTGCTGTCCAATTGGATTGACCTGAACGCGCTGCTGCTGCTACATCTGTGCTGACCCGACAGACACACACACTAATGACAACGCCACAGCACTCTGCTACATCACTAGGTCCTCACTATGTGTCCACTTCCATAACCAAAATCCCTCTCCTTTTTCAGCATCCTATGCTACACACCAATCTCATGTATAGGGGGCCAAGGTTACCCGCCGCCCTCTCAGCAACCCCACACTGAATACCAGCCGAGTCCATATGCCAATGGTGATTGAGGAGAGATCGAGACGTGCCGGGGATGAGCCGCTCAGGACGATCTCCCCGCGGTCTGGACGTTTCTATGGTTGCACATTCTGCCAAGGAATGAGTGGATTGTCTGTGCATGAGGGGGGCAAAGTCTAATGCGGGTATGAGGGGGGGGGGGGGGGGGAAAGCAGATAACCCCCACCTGGGTAATCCTAAAGATTCTCCCCCCTCCCCGGTTTTACAAAGTTCAGTGGGCGGCTATACACAATGACTCCCCCGCCCTTGGGCACTCATCTGCCGCTTGAGGGATCAGGAGGTTCTTGTCCTCCTTCCCATGTGGCATCAGGGGGCTCCGCGGGCCGAAGTGCGTGATCCTGTGACGGTGGCTGCATTTCAGAAGGTCCAGCCTCAGAGGTGCTGGGAGAAGAATGCTCGGGGAACGGGGGGTGTTCTGTTGGCGTCGCGGCCTGCATGATCTTCTGCCTCACCTCGCGAATCTTTAGTTGAAGACAGACCTTGGTGGGAAAGATGTCTGAAAAGCGGGACTGGAAGGCAGCGGTGGACTGAGCTGAGGAAGAGGAGAAAACACATTCACGTATTTTGACATGAGAGTGAAGTAGACTCCTATATCATCATATAACAGCGACACGTCCAGGATTAGAATAAAGCATCTGCTTTTTCTTTTTCCGGAAACAGCGCCACTCTCGTTCAGGGGCAGGGTCTGGTATTACAACTGAACTCCATTCACTTGAATACGACTGAGCTGCAATACCAGACACAGCCCATGGGGTCAATTACAACTAGATAAAAAAATTAAAAAATCTTCAGCGCATGCCGACTAGGCCATTTATGTCCGCCACCTGCCCTCGCCTTTACACCTATGGACCACTCACAAGATGGGAAGAATCCGTGCTCTTGGAACAGCTGCATGACCAGGGCTCGCCGCTGATCGAGAGTCCTGCGTAGGGATGAGTACGGGACTTTATCGTACTCCATCTCAGCCAACATGTCGTCCGCCTCAGTCCCTGTAATGGAATAAACCAAGAAATCCATAGAAATGGGCGTCAAAACGGGGTCGTAACAAGAGGAAGGAAAAATTAAGACGTTTAATTGGACGAAATTGTGCCAAATCAATCAATGCACCAAAATGTTTAACAGGAGAGAGAGATGGACATCAAAAGTTCTTACGAACACCATACCTGATCGCTCAAATGTGAAGATGTCGCCCTCGCACTTGGCACTTTTGGGGGTGTTCGGTTCTGAGCTGCAGCTGGAACGTCTGCGCACCTTCCTCTTGGGAGAAATGGGATCCTCGGTGGAGGAGTCCAAATCTAACAAAAACAGAAAATGATGTTCAACGTTACCACCAATAAGAGGCTTCTTCAGCCGAACTCCTCTATACATGGCACATACCAGTGGAGTTCTTACGTTTCTTGCGATACGAGCCAAGGATGGCTCGGGGTGAGGTGGCAAGAGACTGAAGTGTAGGCGAGGGCAGCACCTCCTCTGGTTTGAACTCCGGAAGCTCAGCAAAACGTTCTTCAAAGTCCACCTCCGACAGGACCCTGCTGGTGGTAGAGAAAGAGACATGAGCAGCTTAAGATAAGGGTTGGCTTATTTGTAGACCCTAAAATAAGATATATGGAAGTAACGGGGCCACATACGTAGAATATACAGAGAACGGGACTTACAACAGCAAAGACTCACTTGTCAACAGAATCAAAGGTCTTCTTCAAGGGCGGAGGACGCAACTTGGGCTTTTTGACAGGTCCGTCTTTTCTGTCGGGGACCTCAGAGGAGGGTCCTGCGGACCTGCCGGCCTCTCCTGGAGAGCCAGTGACACTTGTCGAGGCAGCGGACGCCACCGGGGAAGAGGGTGGTGGAGGGGCGGGTGAAGCAGAAGCAGCGTCTGGGCGGCTCTCAGATATAGCGGCTTTCCATTCTGTAGGATACTAAGACAGCATGGAAGAGATGACATGTAGTTTCTGGCCAGCAGAGGGCGCAACACAGGAGCCTCAGTGACAAGTACTACTTTTTGAAGGGGAAGGAGGCTCTGCTGAGGAAAGATGGCTGCCCTACCGGGAACACGTGATATTTAATAAACCACAGAACTCTCTTCATTCCAATGAGACTTGTGCAGGTTTTCCATTCAATATCCTCAGATCAAACACCACAACTTACCACTGGCTCCTTCTTGACAGTAGGTGACGGTGGGGGTTCCCTTTTGACCTCAGACATCCCCGAGGCTCCACTCTGTAAAGGGGATCCAGCCGGCTTCTCCTCGGCTACGCTTTTTGCCCACATGTCTCGTGACGATCGATCTTCTGCCGCAGGTAACCTTGGCTTCCCTGGCGCCAGATCTCGAGGAGGAGCGGCAGGAAAGGCGCTGGACGAGGCAGATGACTGTTCTGTCGAAGCTTCTCGAACAATGGACGTCCCTCGAGACTCTGACGTGTACCTAACACAGACATATTGTAAGGAGTGACGAACGTCTGCAGGAAACATCGCAAAGGCGGCGACCCCCAGAGAAAGATTCCCTCGTTACTCTGGGATACCAAATATACTCTACACACACACAATAAATGGAGGCTTCTGGGGTCCCGGTCCTCCAAAGATAATACCAAGCGGCTGTAATAGCCCAACTTGCCCTTCTCCAGTCATCCTCATGACGCTGGGTCTTCTTAAAAATCCCAAATCATAGGCCCTCTACTGTAGATTCCCTAATAGAGTCGGCTTATGAGGCTCTTGTCCCCGTACGTATAGCACATTATGCACCCTACTACCCCTCTACTTGCAGCTCCCCCAGAGAGATGGTCCACATTGAGTGGCCATGTCCCAGAATAGTCCGACTTTGGTCCAGGATTAACGTCGTCATCCATGGAGACCACGGTGTCGCCCTCTTACATTATGAAATAAATCTTCAAGAATCCCTCCCTCTGTAAGTTTCTTACTTTGGTTCAGGTGTCTCTACACGTGGTGGCAGAGGGGCAGGGCGGGCAGCAGAGCGCACACATGGTGAAGGGGAGGTGGCCTCATATGACCCCACTGGGATATTGGCGATGGTGGCCTTCACTTTCTGAGGCGGCTTTGGGAGGTTTCGTTGTAGCTTTGGGGTCACAAGACTGAACGTAACCGAGGAGGCTGCAATAGAGACAGAAGAAGTTTGGTAATTATTATCATACACAGATTTATGCAATATTCATTCAAACGTGTGGGAGGAAACCAGGTACGGGATCCGGGCAGTGGGGGAACCGAGCGCCACCGGAGAGTATATGGCCAAGTCGGAAAAAAACCCCACTTTTTTTAAGTAGGTTCACCTAAAGTGCACCAAAAGTTTTTAATACACATTGGCATTGAGGCAAGTTTATTCACTAATATGGAACCATCACACATTGAGGTTTCTGTACAGGTGCTGATGTAAAAGTGACACTTTCCCAGAATGCAAATCACCAGAGCAAGCTTTGTGCAGACACTAAAGCAGAATGCTGGGAGATTTTAGCTCTGAAGCCTACAGAATTGTGAATGCAGCTCTGGAGTATAATACAGGATGTAACTCAGGATCAGTACAGGATAAGTAATGTAATGTATGTACACAGTGACTTCACCAGCAGAATAGTGAGTGCAGCTCTGGAGTATAATACAGGATGTAACTCAGGATCAGTACAGGATAAGTAATGTAATGTATGTACACAGTGACACCACCAGCAGAATAGTGAGTGCAGCTCTGGAGTATAATACAGGATGTAACTCAGGATCAGTACAGGATAAGTAATGTAATGTATGTACACAGTGACTCCACCAGCAGAATAGTGAGTGCAGCTCTGGAGTATAATACAGGATGTAACTCAGGATCAGTACAGGATAAGTAATGTAATGTATGTACACAGTGACTCCACCAGCAGAATAGTGAGTGCAGCTCTGGAGTATAATACAGGATGTAACTCAGGATCAGTACAGGATAAGTAATGCATGTACACAGTGACTCCACCAGCAGAATAGTGAGTGCAGCTCTGGAGTATAATACAGGATGTAACTCAGGATCAGTACAGGATAAGTAATGTATGTACACAGTGACTCCACCAGCAGAATAGTGAGTGCAGCTCTGGAGTATAATACAGGATGTAACTCAGGATCAGTACAAGACAAGTAATAAAATGTATTTACTAAGTCACTCAATTTTTCATGTTGATCAATTATATGTAACAAAGATAATGGTCAAATCTGAACACACACTTTAAACTTCACTTAAAATAAAAAAAGTTAGACAGAACATCAAAAACAGTAAATCATATCTGAGAAAGAAATAAAATGAGGTGCAGTCGCACAATGTTTTAAAAAACCTACCAGTGACCGTTGTGACATGTGCGGAGCTCCCCCCTGTGGATGGCGCGCTGATTGTCGGTGGAGATGTGATGGCTTTAGGCAGTATGGTGGTAGGTGCAGTGGGCACAACGCCTGTGCTTGCCACAGTGTACACCAGGTTTTGTGCAGAAGTAGCTGGCATAGTCAGTGTGTTGGACCCAACTGAGGGATATATTGCCGTTAAGACCTGGCCACTGCTGCTCGGGGGCACAGGCGGCGTGGAGGCCGGAGACATTCCTACCTGCCCGGGGGCAAGAATTTGGCTTTGTCCTTGGATAAAGACAAAAGAATCAAGTTTATTATTAATAACACAACTGAGACCAAGCAGACAAAAAAATAAATACAGAGGCATCTACAAGGGTAAGGTCATGAGATCTTCACAGGTACAGAGTCCTGGATATGGCTTCTCCCATGCATTATAGCTATATAATAACCTTGTATCTTACCTGCTAGCAGCGGCTGCACGATGGTCTGACCACTTGGATTTATGGTGGTAAAGCCAAGAGCCATGGAGCCCGCCGCAAGGGTCGTGTGTACACAGGGGGCCGTGCCTGGTGCTGCAGCCTGGGAGTACGAGCTGGTGGTCACCAAAGGTAGTGTGGGGCCGGCCGCAGAGGGCACGTAAGTGATCCTGACCGAGAGAGAGAATTCTGGATGAGAAGCAGGCCTTGAGGAATTCTGTACTAAAAGGGGGGTTTCCAAGTTAAAAAAGTAAAAAATGGCTGCTTTCTTCCAAAAACAGATACACACCCGTTGGGTTGTGTCTGGTATTGCAGCTTGGCCTTATTGAACTGAATGAAGCGGAGTTGCAATACCACACACAAACTGAGAACAGGTGCGGCGCTGTTTTTGGAAGAAGGTAGTTAGATTTATATTTAGAGGGGTTGTCCAGGAAAAAACATCTCCAGGGCTTCATTTAAGTCAGTGGGATTCTGTATTCGGCTGGCTTATCTGAACCTACAAAGGGTAAATTTGTTTTTGGCTTCAGGAAAGGGGTTAGGGTCTTTCCGTTGAGGGGTTCCGTCAGAGGTTTCGGTCGGGAGAACCCCTCAACGGAAACCTTAGCTTCCGTTTGCATCACCAATGATATCAATGGCGACGGAAACGTTGCTATTGGTTTCCGTTTGTCACCGTTCCGTCAGCTTTCCGTTTTTTTGACGGAATCAATAGCGCTTATTTCATGTCTTTACCGAGTAGAAGGTAATAGGATTTTCTGTGGTTGAGAAGTCGCTGCCACAACAGTCGCGGTAGTCATGGTGACAGGAATAGCACTCTGGAGTGTTGAATCAACTGGGGGCACTAAGGCACTCTGGGCTGGAGCGAGCGGTTGCACCACGGGCATTGGAGTGATCTGAATAATCTGAAAAGTAAAGAAGAACAGGATAAGGAGAGAAGACTATGGAAGGAAACAGAACAAAGTAGAGAATCAAAGGGAAACCCCAAAAACCCAAACACTGTCCTATTCTAGACCGTTGTTTCGATGTCAAATGGGGCAGAAGACAGCGGCGCAGCACATGGCGGTAACCAAGTCCTACGTATTCAGTGGTGTGAAATATTATGTCATTGATATATGTGAGAAAATCACACAGGTGAAGTCTGGGATCTGTGACCACCACAGATAAAGGAAAAAAAGGGGCTCTATTTCCGTTTGGCAATTGACAATATCAGCGGCGATCCAAAACTTGTCATATGTATCTATAACATAACAATTCACTTTGACTGGAGTTCCCCTTTAAATCTGACCACGCACATTCATGGCTGAGCACAACAGCCTTGAAAGAAAACGGATCAGCAATCAAAAATGAAAGCAGAAGGGGCATGCTGTCTGACGCGCACCTTGTTGGCGGGCTGGGCGCCGTTCTGCAGGGGGAAGGGAGAGGTTACTAGTGGTAGTTGTGTTGCAGGGCCGGTCCGCACAGTCACGTGAGGCGCGGTCACAGGGACGAGCATCTTGCCATGAACTGGAGTACTGGGTGACAGGATTCCTGGACCGGGCAGCAGCTGCGCACCACCTGGTGAAGGCGCTGGAGAAATAGACTGGGCTGTGAACGAGAAGAGACAGAATAAGGGCACCGAAGAGGGATGGATAAATAAAAATACAAGAGGGCAGGTTTGTTACGGTAACTTACCTTTGCCGGCCGCGGACATAATACCGAGCGATGGGCTGGCAGCAGGGCCAGGCTGGACGATCGGAACGCCTTGAGGGGTGGCAATCACCTTAGCATTTCCAGGTGGAAGAGTGAACTGGATGCCCCCTGGCAATTGCTGTGGTATTGTGGGTAATATATACTGCACTTGAGTGATACTACCCCGTTTGCCGGACGCTGCAGGAAGCAGTTGTTGCGGCTGAAGGATTCCCAGAGGCAGAGCTCCATTAGGACTACCCGCAGGATTCTGGGTAATAAACTGCAGAGCGGTGACGGGAGCGGGTCCTGCGCCGTTTCCAGAACTGGGAGCAGGCTGTCCGTAGCTAGGCGCCCCTACCAGGAGGTTAGTCACTAGCCCACCTGCTGGTTTTGCCTGTGGATGAGGGGAAGATGCCGGAGACGTCAGGTGCTGCACTGGTTTCCGGTCATGAGCATACACCACTCCGATGCCCACTGGGGAAGCAGGTATACGGCCCTCGTATAACTCACTGCTGCTGCCGGTCCTGTTTACCGGCAATGGTTTGCTTGCTATGGGCACGGGTGTACTGCTTACTGGTTTTAACACATTCGTCACCACTGTGGAAGCCGGTTTAAAGCTGGAGGGAAAGACTCCAAGACCTTGTGGCCCGGACACCAGTACGGTCCCTAATGTGGATACAATGGAGCGGCTGTCCAGCATCCCCCGCTGCACGTCATACGGTCGGGGTATTGAGGAATACAAAGTGTTTGAGGGGTTTGGTGAAGCTAAACTGGGCAGAACAATAGTCTGGTGCGCACTACAAGAGATGACGGACTGAGCGGTGTAGTGACTAACAGGAGGGGCGGCCTCCCCTATAACCTTCTGCCCCCCACTTTCTATGCTGCGCTTCCTCTTGTAGCTGGCCGCGGGGTCCACCATGGTAAAACGCACTTCGGGAGGCCTTTTTGCTTGGTGCTGGGTGGGCTGACGAGGAGGGGGTTTGGCAGGAGGAAGTGGAGGATACCCACGAGGGAAAGAGGCTGGTGGGTGATCGCTGGGCTTGGGCGACTGAACCACAGTCACAGGTCTATCAGATTTCAAGTCCTCAGAGGAAAGTGGAAAGTTCCCAGAAAGGGATGAGGAACGAATAACCGGTGAGAAGACCCTTTGTGCAGCGCGCTGGAGAAACAGCAAAGATGAGGTTAAATCACAGTTATGACAATATAAAAAGCAAAGGATTCTGGGAAAATGGTTGTGCCGTTCACCTTGCCTTCCGCCTCGTCTCCAGAAACGCCCTCGCTTTCGCTGTCCGTGACTCGTTCCTTACATTTCAAGTCTATGTCTGCGCAGCCGAATCCGTCATCTACCGCGGAGGAGATCGATCAGGAAAAATAATGAAAAGATCGTCTAAGTGGTGACGCATCTAAGGTGAGACCGCGGACCATGTCGTTCTAGAACTTACCGATAACGTCATCGTCCCCTTCTTCCTCACAGATGACCATCCTCTCCTCGTCGCTGGTCATGTCCTCGCTGGCGGTGCGTGAAGGGCGGTAGGGTCCCGGGAGGGGTGGACAGGTGCGGGACGTTGGGCAAGCAGAACTCTCACTGTGTGTAGGCATGGGGAATGCCGTGGGCTCTGGGCCGCCAAATGCTGCCTTCTGATTGGAGTATGGAGAACGACTTGAGCACACCTGTGAACAATCACCACGGTTGCAGTATATGACTACACGTATAGACTCGGCTATTAGGGTATCTCCGGATTGAATAAATGCCTTTAATTTCTCAGAGTGTAAGAGAAATCTTAAATGAACACTAACTTATCCAACAACTGACGCTAAACTAATAGTAAACCTGACATAGATCAACATTGTAATTTACTTACTGTTAAAATGTAGTTTTATGCATGTAAATTCTGTGTAAAGTTACTACCACTAGGTGGCTCCCTTCCTGTAATCTGCGGTCCACCCCCTGTTGTCAAGCAAAGTCTGTCCCTAGTTACAGGAGCAGAGGAGACAGACTAAAGACACACCTCCCAACAAGTATCACAAAGAGGGACAACCGTTCCGGCGCTGGCAGCAATTTATTTTCTTTTAAGCCACGCCTCTAATCCCACCCAATCCCCGGCCATACACACCTGGCTCAGCCGACAGTATCATGCTCCCATAGTGCCTCCCACACAGTATAATGCCCACACAGATGCCCCCACACAGTATAATGCCCACACAGATGCCCCCACACAGTATAATGCCCACACAGATGCCCCCATACAGTATAATGCCCCAACAAATTCCCCCATACAGCATAATGCCCCCTTAGCTGCCCCTAGTGCCAGTGCCCTTGTAGATAGTGACAGTGCCCATGTACAGAGCGCCAGTGTTCCCTGTAGATAGCGCCCCTATATAGTGCCAGTGTCCACGTAGATAGTGCCCACCCCCTTGTAAATAGCGCTATTGGGACTCCCTCTAGGAGAAAAATCTCTAGCCAGAGCATAGGGCGGGGATGCCACTCCTAGAGGGAAGCCCTGATATCACTGTCCATATATGGACAGTGACATCAGTGGCTATTCCTTGAGCGGAATCCCAGTCGCCGACTGTGGCCGGGGATTCCGCTCCATGAGGAGCACCTGACGTCAATGTCTATATATGGACAGTGACTTCAGGGGTTTCTTCTAGGAGCGGAATCCCCGGCCAGATCATCGGCAACGGGGATACCGCTCAAGGAATAGCCACTGACGTCACTGTTCATATAAGGACAGAAACATCAAGGGCTTCCCCCGAGCACAGCGCTTAAAGTACGTTGTGCCAGGGGAGTCCTCGGTGAGCAGAGGAGCTCCCTCTGCTCCTCCGCTCTGAACTAATTCTGAAGCAGGGAGCTGATGGTTCCCTGCTTCAGAATTGGGTTCAACTGTATCTACGTCCTGAGGACGCAGATACAGTTGACAGCAGGACAACTGTACACCGTTGACAGCGGAACACCGCCCGTAATCCGGTACTGTCCCGCTGAATCCGGGATGGTTGGGAGGTAGGCTATAGGAAGTAGTCCTGGGAGCAGAGAGGGAGTGAGTCAGCAACAGACATGCTGCATACGAGTCCACGGCGAGGGGGAGAAGCAGCAGACGAGTGAGAAAGGCACAGACTACTATTAAGATTTCTATGTCACCCCAGTGCTGGATTCCCAGCTACACTACTATATATGTGATAGATAAAGATGAGAGCAGGATTCTCCTCTTCTATGTGTGCAGTGTATAGAAGACATGATAGAAATTAGGCTCTGACCACAAGCTAAAAAAAAACTAAAAGAAAATCCTGAGCACTAGAGATAACCTGCAGAGGTGAAAACTGCTAAATAATGCAGAATACAAGTCATAAAACAGCCAGAAATAATGTTATTCCTCATGTACACACACATGACAGCTTATTCTGAAAATTCACCTGAAAAGTTAGGTGCGCTTTAATTTGAGAATACAGAATCCCATACACTTCTAATAGCCAACAACTATCCCCCATGACACTAGACACAAAGCAACAGCTTCTCTCCTGCGGGAACAAAGGATCAGGCATGTTAAAGAGCCAACATGCCCAAACCTTCTTTCTCCCGACATCGGCTATTGGGTGGAGGGGGGTTTGAAACATCTCCATACATATTAGATAGACAAAATCGGCAGGCTTGGCCGACCTTCGTCCCATGTGTATGGGCACTCAGTCTGAATATGTCCTCCTGGGCCCTCAGTTTGGGTTTAATCATTAGTATAACAGAAGCATAGACTTCAGAACACAGATTTCATGTCAATGGTCCCGCTGGATCTTCATGTTCTTGTACACCGCAGAGCTACGTGTATTAATAAGGAGACAGTAACCTTGATAATCAACTATTAACCCTTACTAGCCCAGACAGTTTTCAGAAAGTTTACACATTCTGAACCCTTTTTCTCCCTGCAATGTCCAGCAGAGGACAGACTTCTTTACTGTAAGAGCAGAGAAAGTCACTTCAACAACCGGCTTTCGCAGGCATGGCTGGCTCTTTATTTTTTTTTGCCTTCCTCTGGATCAACAAGTGTAAAATAGAATTGATGTATTCTTTATCTCTCATGGTATTCAGGTTTCAGCAAATAAAGGTTATTCTTCATATAATAAAAAAGTTATACAACTATTTTCAAGATCTCTGCTTGCGGTCATTCAATAGGAACACTCATTGTTTACTTCCAGTGGTTATAGATCTGTCCTGGTCATGTGATGGACACACAGGTGCACGGCTCGTTACTGACTGTTCTCTGATAACTGCACTGTAACGAGCTGTGCACCTGTGTGTCCATCACATGATCAGGAAAGATTTTTATGAACGGGAAGTAAATAATGACGGTTACCATTTAATGACAGCAAGCAGAGCTCTTGAAAGTATGGTACAAAAAGTATATTACAAAAGTTGTAAAAAAATTTTTTTATTAAAAGCATAAATAACCTTTCTCTGCTGAAATTAGAATGCCCCTTTTAGGACTTTCGAAAAAAAAAAAAAAATAGTCACCGCTTCAGCCAATCAGTGACCTCAGCAATCACGTGCTTTACTACTTGCATCAGCGTGCAGTGACGGGAGCCATGATGTCCGTAGTACGGCACGGGGACCGCTGTGGCCACCGATTGGCTGCAGCAATCACGTGCCTGCCGCTTGTAAACAAAAACCGGAAAACTGCCGGAGTGTCTGCGCTGGATCGGCAGGGCGATCAGAGAGGTGAGTATTGTTTTTTGGTTTTTTTTATTAGCAATTGCTGCTGTTTTTTTTTTTTATTCCCAGAAGTCTGATACCCCCTTAAATACATTGCGCTATCGGAAAAGTGTAGGGGTTGCAGGGGGACATTGCATGGCAGGACCATGGCTGATCAATAGCTGCAGCCCGGATGTCCACATCTCTGAAACATCTTCGCTCAGAATAGATCCATGACTGCCCCTCTAGTCTAGCAGACTAGACTATATTACAGGGGTTGTCTCCATAATGGCGTATCGCTGGGATATACCACCGGGTGTCCAATTGGTGGGGGTCAGATTGCTGTGACTGCTGCCTGATCTTCCGGCCCCCCAACGATTGGACATTGATAGGCTTACCTGGCGCTATGCCAGTACTGTGACAACCCCTTTAAGTACCGGCAATGAATGCAATAAGAGGCTGACGTTTACCTGCTTCAGTTCCTGCAGAGCCTGGCTGTCCTCGCGGTGCTCTATGCTCTGCACAGCACTGTGGGAAAACGCCCGGGGTCGAGAGATTTGGGTTGCAGCAGTAGAGGGAGTGGCGAGGCGATCGCTTGCTGCCATGCTGGACGAGAGAGCCCCAAGCTTTGACTCCAGCAGCAGACCAGATGGAGTTACATCTGAGGAAACTTAAAAAAAACAGAGGAAGGATTTACTAAAATGAAATTACAATCTCTACCACACGGGGGCAGACTACAGTTCTATCCCTTATAAGACTACCGCTGGATCGGTCTCACCTCCGGCGGCGGCTGTGGTGCCAGTCTCAGACATACTCCTTTCTCTCATCTCTTTGGGCACACCCCAGGGCCCGGGCATCACCTGCTTGACATCGGAGCTGGACTTCTTACGGTCTTTGTTGCACCACTTCCAGTCCGGGTGCGCCTTGAAATGGGCTTCTTTTACCTGCCATAAAGAAACCATGAAATTATACCCAACATCACGCATGAAAAAATTCCTTTTAACGGCTATATTCTTGCCGTCCAAAGTGGTGAAACCCCCAACAAAATGTGGCAGGTGTGAATACAGCCTTAGTCTAACAGCTACAACTTTTTGTTGGGTGTTTGATCACTCGATCAGCTGGACTTAAACCCCCGCCGTAAATATGGACCAGGACCATCCACTGTAAATCTACAGCAAACGGTACTTAAGTGGTTAAAGGTTTTTTTGCAAATAGACTTATGGCATGTTAAGGGTACGTACACACGCGGCAAAGATCTGCAGAAAAGAGGTTCTGCAGCAGGTGTATAGGATTAGTCACTCCCCATTTGAGCCTTATTCACCAGTCACCTCATCCCAATAATTAGGTATTATCCGTACCTGGAAGGCCAGATCATGATACTTCTGCTTCTCCTTGGTCCCCAGAGCATACCACCACTCGCCTAAGATCTTGCTGACCGTGCGGTTGTCCTGATTTGGATGGCGCTGGTGCACCAGGGCCCGGTGACGTTTGCTGAATATCATGAACGCGTTCATGGGACGGCGAATATGATCCTTCTCCCGCTGTGCAAGACAAAAGAAAGGTCACAGGTGATACATGGAAGGATCTCATCTCCACATACGTGTCTGATAGGTTGGGGCGGTCACACCTTTGGAGAGAACAGGAGGTCCCCTGACACTCGGTGACGGCTGCCTCAACCCCAGACAAAATGGAGAGTAGCGAATGCGCACGGTTCTCTCCATTCAAGTCTATAGGAGTTTTTCAAAGAGCCGACATGTCACTGGACCCTTTATAAAAACATAAGCTGAACTCTGATTGGCCAATATGGGCCCATGTCACGGTCATATTGCGTTTTGTGACGCAGGAAAGAAACGCGACTGCGTTGAAAGACGTACCAAAACGTGCCGTTTTTGGATGCGGTTTTAGCTGTAACATCTGAATAGACCCCAAGACAACTTCTTATACATAATTGGACGTAAGAGTTTACGAGATCAGTAAAATCTGATCATCATTATCTGGATCTATCAACATATTCCCAGGATACCTTATTAGGGCTCCGCCCATCTTTCTCGGAGGAGGAGTCTCTCTCTTTTGGAAGGGCACTGAGAGACTGGGTCCTGCGTTTCCCACAATGCAACTGCAGCGGTATCTCAGAGGGCCCAATAGTAAAAAATCTGCCGGAGAAAGAGAAGCGATCATTTATTTTTTTTTACATGGGACTTTATAAGACTTTCCCCAACACAAAACAGACCTCGAAACAATAGAATATTTACCGTCACAATTCCGCTGCCGGTCCGACGTGTATATACAAAAGCCTGCAGTGACGTTGCGTCCATAGTGACAATGTCCTGCGACATTGATTGGACTAGGCGGCCGCATGATGTTACGTCACTATGAAAACAAGGTCGATGAGGCGGACTGTAAGGAACAAGAGCAGAATTTTGACGGTAAGTGAATGAAAACTTTTTCAATCCGGCATCTGATAATCCAGAAAATCTGGAAATACTTCACACTGGACTGCAGGATTATATGGAACCTCCCAGGACCAGCAGCAAATGACTTGGAGAATCAATTTAGTATATTTCTTGTTAACACATTATTTAGACCTTTCTTCTTGAAGGGCGTCCACCATGACGAGTGATGTCTGTACTTTTCTGTCCGATAATTCGGAACGTCTGATAACACGCCACCCGTCATGTCCCATTGATATCAGATTGAAGCACATTTTCTGTACCGATCTGGCCTATTTCGGGGTTTTGTCTGAATTTCCGGTGAAACCCCTTTAAAATGGTGGTCCGGACATTGTTTATTGATGGCCTATCCTTAGGATCGGTCATTAATATCAGATCGGTGGGGATCGGACTGCCGGCACCCCCGCGATCAGCTGAAGGGACCGCCGATGGAGAAACCTAAACCTGCGCCCTATATCCTACTCTGACCAGACATAATCCCCCACTCACGGGTCATCGTGGTCGCTCTCCGTCTCACTGTCCGCCCTCCGGTCCCCTGTAGTAACTTGCGTTGTGACCTCCTGGTGCTGGGACGGTCTCGCGGGCTCCTCGTTGGGTAGCTGGGGCACTGTATCGGTCAGGGTAACTCCACAGCGCTCATCTTCAATGATTGGCAAGGGCACAGCCTCGTTTGCCACGGATGCAGATTCGGGGGGCTCTGAGGAGCAGAATAAAATTAACCCTTGCTGTAAATCTCAGCGGATGCGCTTGAAATCAGCGGATGCGCTTGATGGGTAGGAGACGTACCTTTGCTCTGGCTGGCAGCCCCAGGGTGATTGACAGGCTGCTGCCCCTCGGTGGGCTGCACGGAAGAATCTGGTTGACTTGGAGCTAAAAAGGGGACCAGGGAATGCCAGGGAAAGACGGCAACCGACCTCGGCTCCACGTTAGTCCAGACTAAAAGGAAGAACAAACATGTAATCAATGTGACAGAATATAAGAATAATATCCAATACCTGGTGCCATTTCACTGAGCGGGCAAATATCTCTGCTGCCCGCACCAACCTGTGGTTTGGGAGAGCAGAATGAATAAATTTGATCCTCAAAATGCAAGACCCATCTGGAAATTTATAGGAACTCCTGGAATAAAAATGGACCACCCCTTTAAAATCAGAAAAGTTCTGCAACTTCCTAATATACTTTGCATTTCCATGGCTCGTCAAGAGCTCTGCTCGCAGGAACAACGGTTCTATTTGCTTACAGGAAGCAGAGATGTTGAAAATGACAAGAAATGGAAACACCAAAGTATATAAGAATGTTGCAGAACTTATCACCATCATTTACGTGTCCAGATCTTAATAGTTTTGGGCGGTAGGACCCTGCCCGTTGGCGCCCGTGCCCAGCACAGTGTAATATTTGGTGGGGCAGGGGGCACACCCTGCTACGTATAATCAGGAAGGTCTCCTTTGTTCTTGTTCCTGTTTTCTCAGACTTTCTGTGACCTTCCGTACAACCTCAGAGATGTGGGGGGAGAGGAGGGTCATGAGAGACGACAGAGGGGAGCGATACATCAGGCACAACCGAGGCCAAAGCACAATTTAAAGGGGCACTCTAGTTTTAAAGCCATATGGGATGACAGGTCTGCATACAGTACTCAAATGTATTGTATACCGGGACCTCATCGCTTTACCTGCATCCAGTGATACTAGACGATGACTGGAGAAAGTCCAATAGTCTGGCATTAACAGAAACATACAAAGTGTCAGCCCTGTGTGACGGGACTAATAGGAGGCACCCGGTACGATGTCAGATATGCCCCATATCCAAGTGTCAGCCCTGTGTGACGGGACTAATAGGAGGCACCCGGTACGATGTCAGATATGCCCCATATCCAAGTGTCAGCCCAGTGTGACGGGACTAATAGGAGGCACCCGGTACGATGTCAGATATGCCCCATATCCAAGTGTCAGCCCTGTGTGACGGGACTAATAGGAGGCACCCGGTACGATGTCAGATATGCCCCATATCCAAGTGTCAGCCCAGTGTGACGGGACTAATAGGAGGCACCCGGTACGATGTCAGATATGCCCCATATCCAAGTGTCAGCCCAGTGTGACGGGACTAATAGGAGGCACCCAGTACGATGTCAGATATCTCCCATATCCAAGTGTCAGCCCAGTGTGACGCGACTAATAGGAGGCACCCGGTACGATGTCAGATATGCCCCATATCCAAATGTCAGCCCAGTGTGACGGGACTAATAGGAGGCACCCGGTATGATGTCAGACATGCCCCATATCCAAATGTCAGCCCAGTGTGACGCGACTAATAGGAGGCACCCGGTACGATGTCAGATATGCCCCATATCCAAATGTCAGCCCAGTGTGACGGGACTAATAGGAGGCACCCGGTATGATGTCAGACATGCCCCATATCCAAATGTCAGCCCAGTGTGACGCGACTAATAGGAGGCACCCGGTACGATGTCAGACATGCCCCATATCCAAGTGTCAGCCCAGTGTGACGGGACTAATAGGAGGCACCCGGTACGATGTCAGATATGCCCCATATCCAAGTGTCAGCCCAGTGTGACGGGACTAATAGGAGGCACCCAGTACGATGTCAGATATCTCCCATATCCAAGTGTCAGCCCAGTGTGACGCGACTAATAGGAGGCACCCGGTACGATGTCAGATATGCCCCATATCCAAGTGTCAGCCCAGTGTGACGGGACTAATAGGAGGCACCCAGTACGATGTCAGATATCTCCCATATCCAAGTGTCAGCCCAGTGTGACGCGACTAATAGGAGGCACCCGGTACGATGTCAGATATGCCCCATATCCAAATGTCAGCCCAGTGTGACGGGACTAATAGGAGGCACCCGGTATGATGTCAGACATGCCCCATATCCAAATGTCAGCCCAGTGTGACGGGACTAATAGGAGGCACCCGGTATGATGTCAGACATGCCCCATATCCAAATGTCAGCCCAGTGTGACGCGACTAATAGGAGGCACCCGGTACGATGTCAGACATGCCTCATATCCAAGTGTCAGCCCAGTGTGATGGGACTAATAGGAGGCACCCGGTACGATGTCAGACATGCCCCATATCCAAGTGTCTCAGGTTTTGATCCACTTGCGTTCCCCAAACTTAAGTCCTGTGGAGTCGCTGACCCTCACTACACAGAAGGAGGTTCCCTAAACCAAGAAATAGCATACAGTACCCTCCAGGATAAAAGTCCTATCCCCAAAAAACACTATGTAGTTCCATTCACCCTCCTTTCTCTTACTGCTCTGCCTGTGTGTCTAGTATGTTTTCCATGAATCAGGAGGCTCAGGCTGAACAGAGTTCAATAAATCCGGAGAACCCCTTAAAACTCCAAAAGTATTTCCGTACCGCTGTATACAACCACCAAGTCCCTGTCAGTAAAGCATAAATCGCTGTGCAGTGAACAGTTCCATCAATTTTAATTTCTAAAATCAAGATCCCTGCTTGCGGTCAGTGAATGGAAATTGGTTTCTGCACTTTTTCTGTTTACTAGGGACGCTGCTTATCCAAACTGAAAGGCCTTAGTCAACATTTTAGAGATGCACGGGTCTGTACCGCAGACTCTGCCAAAATAAGATGACAGCAGCACACACAAGCCGTCTGCTACACTCCGTGCCAGAACGCTGCATGACATGAGGCGCGATCCACGATCTAAGAAGACAGCGCCATGCCGCCTGCATCCACAACGTACACACGACACCAACATTCATTACTACTATTCAGCATGTCACACACACCTACCCTGCTTTATATTCTAACCAGGACGATTTAAAGGGACACTAAACCTAAATAAAACTGCAACGTAGTAGAGCGAGCAGGATAAAGCAGCGGTCACGGGGGCAGGAATTCACTGGACTTTGTTAGTAGCTGAAAACAGGGAAATAGATTGTTTTGTAGCTGTACAGTAAATTACAAATTAATGTTGCTGTCCCTTTAAGAGATTTGGCTAGATGCAAGCACTGGCAGATCTTGCTGTTGGATCCTGGAACTGACCCTCATATTAAATCAAGGACTATATAGTCTTGGGTGGGGGACCAAAACCGAGGTAGATCCCCCCACCGATCACACAGCAATGGTCGTTTGT
Organism: Rhinoderma darwinii; assembly: GCF_050947455.1. NCBI lineage: Eukaryota > Metazoa > Chordata > Amphibia > Anura > Rhinodermatidae > Rhinoderma > Rhinoderma darwinii. The sequence continues at coordinate 93,838,115 of NC_134696.1, read as the reverse complement.
ATTGCTGTAGGATCACAACCACCGGGGTGAACCCAATGCCTATCCTGGCGTCTGTGCCAGCTGCACAAACCGATGCCATTCCGCGCCATCTGACAGTCACATAAACTTCTCATTAGGCAACCGCATGAATAGCAATTCCCCAATATATCCCAACATGGAATTCTGACTTTACAAGGGGATGCGTGCTGGTATTACAAATGAATGGACGCCATTGCCCTACGAAGAGGTCAACAGGCGGTCATAAAACAGCCTTTATTCCGCTGATGGGCACATGAACAGGAATCTGGGCCCCCACTGGTAGAATATCAGCAAGGCGCCCGCATGTCCAAGCAGCAAGTTCAATATCGGAGTAACGTGATTGGGTCTATTTCCTATGTGAAATCTCTACCCATAACATATGGCAAGATGCCAACCACCACAGACATGATAAAACTTCTACCCGCCGGCTCGAGGTTAAAAAAATGTGGTTACGCTGGGATGGACGGGGTTAACCAATTGATTGATCAAGCCATAGCTCACTGCATGCATCAACATCCAGGAATCCTGTGGGCATAGACACAGCCCTGCTGCCCGCCTCTGCCCCCTCCCTTAGATGCACGACTTGAATAAATCATTTACAACCAGGGGCTGAACCAGGGAGCAAAATGTGGCAGGGAGGTGCGGGGGAGGCCGGTCCTCCCACTCACTCCCTGTGCTGAGCCCATACCCATCTACACACAACCGCTGCTGCGCTGACCCAGATCTGCTGTGCAAACAGCAACAAGTCCCTACTATAGAGCGCTACAGCCCAGAGGAGCCTCCGCGGGCACTGCCCATGTCACCCAGCACTGGTAGTACATAGCCAAAGACACCTGTAGAACATAGTGATGGGTAAGGAGGTAACTAACCAAACATGCTGAGGCCGCGGGCATTGGGTGTCCTCTCTGATGAGAACATGCTGGGCATAGGTTGGTCACGATGCCCTGGGAGCAGTCACTGACATCTCATGTGTGCAGTCCTATCAGGCTGCCCATGCCCTTCTCTCACACACCCTCCAGGATAGAGGGGTGCAGGTCCAGATGGCACAATGCAGGAAACAGGTTATGGGTGACGCTTGTAGGGGGAGAGAGAGAGAGACAATGCTGCTGCCAGGGTGTAGTGTGCCCTCTCCAGGAGCCACGAGGGGCAGCGCAGGAAACAATAACAAATGCGTGTAATAGCTGGGAGGGGGCTGTGCTGCCACCTTCACATGACTGTGCCACACTGCAGCCACAGGGCATCCCCCGTCTCCCTGCAACCCAGGTGAGGGGCTGGCTCAGCGGGTGAGGGTTTCTATGTGGAGCCCACCAGAAGGTGCCACTACAGACCCAAAATTGTCCTGATCTGACCTGTCACAGCAGGTAGAGGTCTCTCAATGATGTCTAATTCTAACTTCAGAGTCTCAAATAGAGGTCTCTCTGCTCCTTCTTCCAGGATGTCTCAGCTGATGGAGGTCTCTCTGCTCCTTCTTCCAGGCCGTCTCAGCTGATGGAGGTCTCTCTGCTCCTTCTTCCAGGCTGTCTCAGCTGATGGAGGTCTCTCTTGGATTCTTCCAGGCCGTCTCAGCTGATGGAGGTCTCTCTTGGATTCTTCCAGGCTGTCTCAGCTGATGGAGGTCTCTCTTGGATTCTTCCAGGCCGTCTCAGCTGATGGAGGTCTCTCTTGGATTCTTCCAGGCTGTCTCAGCTGATGGAGGTCTCTCTTGGATTCTTCCAGGCCGTCTCAGCTGATGGAGGTCTCTCTTGGATTCTTCCAGGCTGTCTCAGCTGATGGAGGTCTCTCTTGGATTCTTCCAGGCTGTCTCAGCTGATGGAGGTCTCTCTGCTCCTTCTTCCAGGCTGTCTCAGCTGATGGAGGTCTCTCTGCTCCTTCTTCCAGGCTGTCTCAGCTGATGGAGGTCTCTCTGCTCCTTCTTCCAGGCTGTCTCAGCTGATGGAGGTCTCTCTGCTCCTTCTTCCAGGCTGTCTCAGCTGATGGAGGTCTCTCTGCTCCTTCTTCCAGGATGTCTCAGCTGTCTCCAGGTGGCCTGTATCACTGTCTTGCGCAGCTAGGATGGAGGATACACACAGGAATCCCCGCTCGGTTTGTTTTTCTCCGTCTGCTCCCCCTCCTCCTGCTCAGCTCCCGGCCCTGTGGGTGGTTGATAGGCCGGGCTGGGTACCGGGATGTCAGCTAGTGAGAGCCCCGTTCTCCCCTTCTCTCTTCCCTGTGGCCTGTAACATTGTATCAGGCACCATTCACTCTCCCCCTCTCTAAGAGCAATAGCAAAGAGGAGGGGGGGGGGAGACGGGAGGGAAACCTAGCCCCCCCACGCATGCCCATTTACCGCTCTGCTCTGTCATTGGCTGCCTGGGCCGTGTCATTCACATGCAAATCAGTTCTCTCACCCGCTCTGTCTTTTCATTGGCTGCCACAGGAATGTCAGTCATATGCAAATGACCGACTACGTGCAGCTGGAGCGCTGATTGGTCAGCACGCGACTCCCCTCCCCTGTCTTTTCTCTACGGCATGGTAATAAGATGACGTTCCAGCAATGCGGGGCGGAGATTGGTGGCGCTGGAGAAGGGTGGGGCCTGGCTGGGGAAGCAGGTCAGATTGCAGTGCTGTGACTGGTGAAAGGAGGGGGGTGCTGTGACTGGTGAAGGGAGGGGGAGCCCCCAGCATTGGTGTGACACAGGGCAGGGGGAGGAGTCTCTGGAGCCAATACTGAGGGTGGGGGGAGGGGAGTAAACTGTCCTGCTACAACCTTCTCTCACGAAGGAGGAGATCACAGAGATGGCAAGAGAAGCCTGGGGTCATGTGATCAGATCCTATGACAGTGCTGCCTGAACCCATTATGTGGTAGAGTCACTTGCATGCAGTTGACTTTTTACATCATACATTATACGTCCGCGACCAGAAAAGACGATCGTTTTCTGAGAACGATCAGTAGCGAATTGGAAATTAAAGTTTTCACGCTCATTACTGATGGAGCAGAGTGTGGCCCTTTAACAATAGCAATAATTATGGGACCACTAGTTGAAATCAGGGACCAGCTGTAAACTGGGGCTCCGTGGCGACGCCCAAAAGTCACAATAAAATCGCAGGATTACCGCAACTTAAAATGTTGGGGTATAAAGCTGCAAACGACCTTATAACCATCCCAAAAACGGTCGGTGTAGGAGATTTTGAAATGGTGGGAAGGTTCCTATAGGGAGACGTTGCTTCATGTTCACATTGACCTTCAATCACAGCGAGAATCACTTGAAACGCAATGGAGCCCCAGCCGTACACATAATCGCTTGTCTTACTTATTTGGAGAACAGGGGTCCGCCGACTGCCTCCGCGTTCTCAATACACTAAAATAAAGATGTGTCCAAAAGCGTGGAGCGTACGTAATCATCAAGGATCAACGGACCCCTGTTTTCTCAATAGGTGATATGCCTAAAATGGTAATACCCCTTTAATATAGGCAGACCCCTGTTTAGGACCCTCACCTTGAAGCAATTCTCCACTCTGGCTTATAAGGGAATCTATCTCCCGCTGTAATGCTTAATTTCCCCTGTGGTGGCGCTGCAGAGCAAATCTACACTTTCTTGCTGGGTTCCCCCATAGGTTGATCCCAGGAGGTCCCGGCAGCAGGAGACCCTGTGACCCGCTTGTTGTTGGGAGACCCTTCTAACAAAAGGCATTGTCCTAAGTGGAGCACCCCTTTAAGTATTTCTCAGCTGTGATTTCTGTCTGAAGGGGATACTGGGAATTGTAGTTCCACGGACACGGATTAGCGTAGACTTGGGCAGTGTTTATCGGCCTCCGTGCAGTATGTGAGGAGTCATCGTTCCCTCCGCTGCGAGTGTTTGTAATGTGATACCGGAGCTTACAGTACGCAGGAGGGGAGAGCGAGGAGGGGGGTGATAGTCCTCTGGGTCACACGCAGCTATTGACTGTACACATTGAGTACTGTAGGTACTCCCTCCTAGAACCGGCCCACGTTGGTTTCAGAGGCCCCGTTCAGGATTATGGGGGGTATACACATGATCATACATACTAAAACCCACCAAATACAACATAATACCCGCACAACCCCCTAAAGAAGCTTAAAAGGGGTTGTCCATTCATAAGAAATTGATGGGATACCCGATCAGCTGTTATGAAGGGGCAGCGGCGTTCCCACTTGATTGGGAGAAGGCTGTAATACTGTGAACAGTCAGAACAAAACAGATGATCGGCAAGGATGTCGAGAGTCGGACCCCCACCGATCACATGTTGATGGCCTGTACTGAGGATCGGCCATTTATTTCTTGTGACTGGACAACCGGGCTCAACCGAAATTCAAAATTTATCACCTATCCACAGAATAGGTGATAAATGTCTGATCGCTGGGACCCCCACCGATCACTAGAACGGGGGTGCCGATCCCCTAATCCTCCTCACTGTACCCCCCCCCCCTCCCTGCAGTGAGGAGCAGCTTGAACGGAGCGGTAGTCAAACATGCACGCTCTCGTTTCATTTAAAGTCCTTGGAACTGGCGAAGACCTCCGGACGTTTCCGTCAGCCCCATAGACAATGAGTGGAGTGACAGCGCCCATGCCTGACCGCCGCTCCATTGAAGCTCCTTCTCACTGGGATCGAGCAGTGATGAGGAACGGGAGGCTGGACACCCCCGTTCTAGTGATCGCGGGGGCCCCAGCGATCAAACATTTATCACCTATTCTGTGTATAGGTGATAAATGTCGATCTTCGGACTACCCCTTTAAATATCACAGTCAAGTGGTAAACCGGTTGCCCTTGTGATGTTGGGTGTCCACTACGGTTGATTACAGGGGCCAGTAATATAACAAGAGGTGGTGCAGAGGTCACAGTTGCACCCAGGCCCTGGTGACTGAGGGGACCTCCTGCCACATAAGAGAACAGTATTATATATGACATCTGATGGTTGGGGGGCCTCCAACAGAATTTTGGCACTGAGCTCCACTATTTAGCTTCGGAGGGTCAAATGTTAAGAGGGGTCTCCAGTTTTATGTAAATAAAACCAAAATTCATTATATAATAAAACGTTCTGAAACTTTAATTCCTTATCATTTTCAAGGCCTCTGCTTGCTGTCACCGCCTGTGAAAATTCTTGTTTAAACCCATACGGACCGTACACTCCTCACAGCTGAGGGTTTGCTACAATTGCATCCAGTCAAGGCAATCCTCTGTGAGCTAAAAACATCAGCGGCACAAATCTCTCTCTCCTGTTTGTTACAACGTATCAGTGCAGGTAAATGTATCAAGCTTAGATCACATAGGATTGTTGAGGCGGAAGCAAACTCTCAGCTGGACTAGGTCTATTTGGGTTTTAAGCCTCTGGATATTTGTGTCCATTCACTGACAGCAAGCAGAGGTCTGGAAAATGTAGAGGGGACCCAGCTCAGACCCCTTTTGGGCTATATGAAACTGAACAGGGCTCCCCCCTCCAGAATCCGAGCAATATTAGAACATACTGGGGGGGGGGGGGCATAGGCTCATGCCACACAAGAGATGGGCAGGCTGCGATAACCTCTGTGCCACACAGTGCCCGGATCGAGAGGCGTAATAACATGAGCCAGTAAGGGGCACCATTTTGTATTTTTTCCTTGGTGACCCCTCTGCTTTGTGTGCGCCCCTGGGTGTCCTTCTGCCCCCACGCGCCAGTGTAGAGGGGCATTCGTTCACACTTACCATGTGTTAGGGGTATGGGGCCAATCTGATCTGGCACCCCCTGCATGACCCCACAACAGCTGCGGGGGTCCTTGAGCCATCCCAGGGATTATTTTATGGTCTCTTCTAAAGATTCCCATCCCTGGCGCGGTCTTCACTCAGTAACGCGGACTATGTTACAGCCAAACTGTAAGGACGAGCGTCTGCAAAGTGTGAAGGATGTTTCTTCTCTCGCAGGGCAGGATGACATTGCACCGGCAGAGCCGACAGGATAATTGCGATGATGACAAACTAATGGCGCGAACACGCGTCCAAACCGCCAGATACAGCGTCCATTTGTTCCGACTGTTTAGTGCAGCCCTATCTGTCCCGTGTCACGGTATTCGGCTTTTTATTCTCGTCCATCCTGGGCAGCGCTCTGTAATTACGCATGGGACAGGACGACGGGCACGACACAATGGCAGGTTCTCTGCCAGCCTGCAATCTGTGTGCCGGGCGAGGGCCGGGGCCTCCAGCTGAATACAATGGGCCGCGTGCCTCAAAAAATGGACAAATGGGCAGAAAAAGGATGGGGAGGGGATCATGAAAGAGTTCGGGAGGAATTTTCTATGTGCAATTAATTAAAATTGCGTGTAAATATATAGATCTGGGGGGGGGGGGGGGCCTTGAAGTCAATGGGTGGGGGAGGGGTAGGGGGGGGGTCAACAACGCAAAATGCCCAAAGACAACACCTCAAACAACAGATCCCTATAGTATGTCCGATCTCTTTAGTGACATCAGACCCCTCTGTACAACACCCCCTCCTTTATAGGACAGTACCACAGTGGTCTCCAACCTGCGGCTCACCGGATGTTGTGGAACTACAACTCCCAGCATTCTGTGACGGTCAGGGAATGCTAGGTGTTCGTTACACAACAGGTTAGAGACCAATAATCCAAGGTCAGAATTTTCTCTGATCTCCACATTAGATCATAGAACCAGTTGATCCTTTTATGAGGGGGCCAAATGCCCGCATGGTCACAGGGTGTATATACACTTACTATTGCCAGGAAGAGTTTCAGGGGCTGTATTGGCAGCCATATTGGTTACTCGGCTGAAGGCCTCATATGCACACGATCGTGCTTTTGCGGCCGCAATTTATCCGCAATTTTGCGGACCCATTCATTTCTATGGGCCCATGCACACGACCGTGGTTTACACTGATCCGTGTGGGGGCTGCAAATCCAGACTGTAAAAAATCAGGGCGAGTCATTTTACTGGTGAATTCTGGATCCGTCAGTCCTGATGACACACGGGTGAACACCACCGTTTTTTTGCGGTCCGATGGACTGCCACGGACCCGTGGTTTTGCGAAAACCAATGCGGTTGTATGTATGAGGCCTTAGGTTAACCTGCCTAGACTTAAGCAGTCCTACCAACACCCTGGAATTGCTGCAGACATGAGATTGGCCATTCAGGATTCTTAGAAAGCTGGATGAGAGCCCAGGTATTTATATACGACCAGGGCCGTAGCTATAGGGAGTGCAGTGGTAAACGTTGCACCCAGGCCCTGGTGACTGAGACGGCCCAGAGACCCCTCTGCCACGCAAGAGGACACCAGTATTATATAAGGTGCCCGGTAGGTGGGGTTCTCCGTTACACATTTGGGGCCCAGGAGATTTAAGTTAACCCTTCGGTGACAGCCTCCTGCGTGAGCGGTAATGGCGGCCATGGTCATCACCCGGCTTTCCCAGAAGCAGATATAACGAAGCCACGTCTGACAGAAGGGTGACCATTTTCTTGGATTTTAGAAGCAAATGCTTTTATCAGTCGCCATTTCCAAGCTGAAGTGCGGCAAGCCAGCACGCGGCTGAGAGGTGGGTGACATTACCCTGAGATGTGGGAGGAAGTGCATGGGACACAACCGACCGCAGAACGCAGCCGGTCCAACTATAATCGCATTACCGCACATTTTTACATTTAGGGAATCATCATAGAAGCATCGGACAAAAGAAAATCCCAAACTGAGAAGATATTTACCTCAGAATATGGGATTTTCAATCAAAAAAATAAAATATAAATAAGTACGTGTCCCCTTTAAATGCTCCTCCCACACATGTTCCCACGGTGACCATAGTGCAATGTGATTGGTTGGCCTGAGCTCCCGCAGTTGTAGTATCTGTGTAATTGTTTATTTGTGCGGTGAGTCACAGATACGAGGCACAGACACAGTCAGGGACGCACAGACAAAAGCGCACGTGTCCCAGAAAAAATACGGGAGGTAAAACCAGCGCAACGTGCCGCCGCACAAATCGTGATCAACACGAGTCGCTAATACAAACCGCATGTAAATAAAGCTTAAAGGGGGGTTCCTGCAGGGTCTAAAACCCAAATATAAAGCTGCATATTGCTAAAAATGGGCAAACACGTCATCAAAATCCACGCCAGTCTTACTTTACTTGGACGCAGCAAAGAGGCGCGGCGCGGGACACCTGACCTCGGTAGCCAATGTCTGCCGGTCACGTGTTGAATAGGTCACATCATCGCCGGGGTCTTGTATAATGATAACATTTCAGTTCCCTCCAATTTTCAAGATCTCTGTTTGCGGTCAGTGAATGGGAACATTCTTGTGTACTACATCATAGATTGAAAACCCACACAAGCCTTAGGCCAAATACACACGATTCGTATTACGTGCGGATTTTCCTGCGGCATATCTGCAGCGTAATACAGTACCGGCAAAGTAAAAGGAGATTTCAAGTAATCTCATTGACACTTTTACCGAATTTTTCCCCACGTAAAATTGACCTGCGGTGCGTGTTTTAAAATCTGCAGCAGGTTAATTTATCTTGCGTTTCCGCTTTTTATTTATAAAAAAAAAAACGCACCAAAATCGCAGAAATACGCACGAGTCACTGGTGAGCCCTAGCTTTATACTTCTCACAGCTGAGGGTCTGCTACAATTGTATCCAGTCTAGACAATCCTCTGTGGCCTAAACAACCTGCACTCCCGACGGATATATTTTCCCTGCGCTGATACATTGTAACGAATTATCGAACAGCTTTGCACTGTTGATGTTACGGGGTAAGGCCTCCTGCACGCGGCCGCAGCGGTGGGCACAGTCAGTGATTACGGCACGGACGGGCGCCTCACTATTCACGCTATTCCCCTCCTTTGCCACTACTGAACTTTGATGAAATGAATATTAATGTATATACCGGAGTCGTGCGCTATATAGCGATGCGTCACTTATTGACCCGTTTCTTGCGTTTCCGGGCTTCGTAGTGATCAGGTCTTGGCGCTTTAGCCGACGATGACTACAAGATGAGATAAGGAGCTGATAAATCTCATTATTTATACATGTGATGAGTCAGGCTGCGCGGTTATGTGTCTGTTCTTAGGAATTTACCGAGTTCCCTATGAACAGTCAGTGAGAAGATGTGAAACAGAAACGAAAAACATCCACGCTTCCCCTATTACTATGCCTGAAGCGGACCCTAGGCATGCCATTGTTCAGACTGAGCTATCACCTGCCAGTCTACCATAAACATGCCCACTGGGCTTGGTAAAATGTGCACGGTATTCAATAGGACGTGAAGATAAGCGGTTTCAGGTGCCGCTTATCTCAGGAAAAACACAATAGGACTCATGAGATCCTGTCAAAGTTGGTGGGAACTACCAGAAAATCTGATGGCTATGGAATAAAGGGCCTATGACACCGGCCGACACAGCAAGCGCCGATCAACGAGACATCATTGATCGGCGCTCGTTTGCTCCTGTCACACGGAGCTATGGACGGGGACGAGCGCTCGTTACTCCGATCGCTCGTCTCCATACATTATTATCATCCTGTCGGCAGCGCTTCTCTCTGTTTACACCGGTAGATGTGCTGCCAACAACGATAATCGATACGACCAGCAGATGATCCAGCGTTTGCTCGTTCATCTGCTGATCGTTCCCCTATTTACACAGAGCAATTATTTTATTGAGCACATTGAGTAAATGTCCACAGTGCAGGGAGAAAAAGTAAGTGAACCTCCGTGTTAATGATTTCTCCAAGAGTAAAAGGTATTTCAAATAAGGAATAGTGTGGGTTTCACAGGTGCTCATTGAATAAAGGCACACACAGCTTGGTTACTGACAAATCTGTTCTATAATTGGGACTTCGATAACAATTAGACCACATTGTATTAATAATCAATGCAGAAATCCAGGTAATTCCATGGGGTTCACTTACTTTTTCTCACAACTGTAGATTAGTTACCCTTTCTCTGTAGTGATTAACCACATTGCTAGTAAAGGAATCCCCCAGGCAAAACGGATACATTGTGTTATCTCTAATGTAGGGCCAGAGGGGGCGGTGCCTGACAGAGAATTCCTGCATGCTGCCCCGCCCCCTCAAGCCCAGTACTAGGTATAACCGTGTGCCAGTAAGACCCCCACCCTCTTTAGTCTGTCTTTGCTTCTATACAGGGGTCCCACAATCTGATATGACAGGATTCTTACAATATAATTTAGCTCATCGTCCCTATAGGCATCACATTTTTTTTTGGGCCATTTCCTCTTATTTTTCAATTCATTCATACTCCATGTAGTATAGAAAAAAAAGCTGTTGCTGACTGGAAACCATCAACAAGCAGGATAAAGCTGGCTATATACGCTTGGTCGGCCGACAGTTACTTCTCCCGACTCCCCAATCGACATGAAAGTTCAGGTCGGCCCAGCACTCATGTGTTCTCAATGGGGAGAGAACACATACCCGTGGGAACAAAGTATCGGGCATGTTGGATTCAGTCCTTCTAACCTCCCAATATCTGGTCGGTGGAGAGTTGGGTGACCACACACATAGGGGTCCATTTTTCTATTCTGTCATAGAAACAGAAAAACTAAAATAATGGCAATGCCGGACGTTATTGGGGGGGGGGGCACTGTGTTCCTGTCATGGGGGTCTGGCATTTTACAGGAAAAAAAAAACAAACGGAATCCTGCGCTATTTTTCTGGAATCTGCGATGCAGTCTCCAATGCAGATGTGAACAGAGCCTTAGATAGTCGGCCGGTCACCGTCCGTAACACATACATTTCGCTTGACCATCCGTATAGTTTTACATTCACGTGAATAGGGCCAGCTATCTCCCTCGACTCCCCCCTACATACCCATGCTTGGATTGGCTGAGAATGTATGTTTACAGCAGGGAGATAAGCTGCTGCCAGACAACTCTGGTGATGCTTATCTCCAGGGAGGGCAAAGGTTAAAGGTCTGTTTACAGGAGCAGATATTAATATTAGCGATCTTTGATACGATTGCTTTGAGTGATGGAATAGCGATAACGAACAAGTATTTACACACAAAGTTATCGTCTCAAGAACGGTAAAAAACGTATCGCGTGGTCGTCTATTGAACGATGTCACGTGTCGACAATCAATAAAGCCATCCGCGTTTACATACCACAATGTCAGAACGACCAAGGATTATTTTTAATCTTTGCATAAACCATTATTTGTACGGTCACGTAAGGTTTTATCGCTAGTCATTCAGTCGCTTCACCTAGTCGCAACCCTAACCGCGTTGTAATCTGACCGATTATCTGCTCGTGTAGATATTGAAATCCAACATGGATTCCGCCTAGGGCAGACATCTGGTGATGGACTGCCCCCATATATATTAGATTATTGGCATCATAGAGTTAATGTGTATGGACAATTTAAGGGCAATTAGAGGTTAATGGACAGATAGGACCCCGAGTTCATTACCGCAGTACATCATAGCGCTGGGATCGCACGTCACGGTTCAAATACTTCTTTGCCGCAATTTGAAATATGGGTGACGGATAACACTGTATGCCATCCATCATAGGTATAAGTTAAACGTATACCTCAGGGAGCTTCCCCAGGGTTGGACTCCCTGAGCAGAGCATCAGGTATCGCCCGGCCCAGGGATTCCAGCCCTGGGAAAGCCGCTGACATCATTGCCCATATATGGACATTGATTTCTGGAGATTCCCCAGGACCAGTCCCCGGGCAACATATCCCACTTTATGCCATACAGTGGGATACGTTTCGGGCTTTCGTCGGCAGTATATGTCCGGAATCTTTCTGACTGAAGGCCAAAACGTGATGTGAATGGGGCCTTAGTTTGAGGATATGGCCTGGTGTAGCTTATTATTTACACATGTTCTTTGGATTATGTATCTTGAGGGGAATTGAAGGGGTTATCCGGGACTTTTCAAAATTGGCAGCAGGGCAGGGTATGGCATTACACAATATATGTGACTACAGCAGAAGCGGTTGGCACCGGTGATGGGCATCTCAGCGTTGGAGCGGGGGGGGGGCACTTCAGGTGGTGAGTGTTTGTTGGTTTATTATGTAATGCCATCCCCTGCCCGGCTGCCAATTATGTCCCGGATAACCCTTTTAAGCCACTTTGGAGGCGGAGGATCACGGCTTTCCCTGGTTGACTCCGTACTGACCTTCTGCTGCATGAAAAGACTGTATTGTCCTAGAGATAAACACAATTTTACGGATACCTTGCTCTGGCAGGCCACAAAGGGCATTCCTACAACCAGAAACCCTTTCATGATTTCAAGATTAAACCCTCAAAAACAAAAAACTATTTTGTTCCATGTTCGCCGGCGGGTTGTGCGCGGTAATAGACCAATAAACGCTAGTCTGAGGTTCCAGGACATCGAGACGCGCTTTGAGCCAGACCCGCTTACAAATACCACCATACGGTTTTTGGGTCACCTTATAACCTTTTAAGTCATGTGACTCTTTTTGCCAAACAAAAGTACCTTCCACCTCTTAAGACAAACCCTCTATACCCCGACTATACTCCGATCTGAACCCCTCCACGACAACCATACGGCTATATACACAATCCAGCTGCCCCTTACAGTTGTCACTTATATTAACATTGGCAGCCTGGAACGGGGTTTAATGAGTTAAGTACTGCAGCGCTGCACTCATGTCTGCTGGGGTTTTGCCATACCTGGAATACACCCCCCCCCCCCCTGTAGATACAGCCAACTAAGCCCCCTCTAGGTGCGGAATCCCTGGCCAGAGCGATCTGACCGGGAGATTCCGCTCCTAAAGGGAGCTTAGGTGGTGCCATCTACCACTATATACAGGGGCACTCTGGCGCTATCTATATGGGCACTGTGGCATTTTCAGGTGGTTGGGACCAAAAAACTAACATAAAACGTCCATGAAAAAACGGATGGCAAATAGCGGTTAAAAATGGTCAGACGGCCGAGAAATGGATTTACATTTTGAGACACACTGATGCATAACAGCCATGAAAAACTGACCGTTGATCAGTTTTTAGCTGCATTTTTTTCACGTCGTGTGACCATCGCCTTATAGCCTCTATACGCTGCCCTCACAGCGATCCAGGGGGACAGGGAGAAGACTAATTGTTACAGAGCTGCAAACGGTAGGTGGTCTCCGGTATCTGGCGCCTCGCTGACTGCAGTGCCCACATTTGCTGGCGGGTGCGTGGGGAGGATCCATAGAGCGAACAAGACGATTGAGGTCCCACAGATGCTCAATTGGGTTCAAGTCTGGTGAATTAGGAGGCCAGGGGAGTACTCGGAAGTCTTGGTCTTGCTCTTCCAACCACTGTCGGACATTTCTAGCCGTGTGACATGTCGCATTTTGTTGCTGGAAGATCCATCTGCCCCAGGGAAGACAATCAGCATGTATGGGGGGGACGTGATCTGCAGCGATGGATTCATACCCAAACCTGTTCAGAGCCGTCCACATGAATGAGTGGCACAGAGAATGCCATGAAAACATTCCCCATAACGCTGCCGCCACCGGCTTGTGTTCCTCCAGCAATGGTTGCCGGGTGTTTGTTCTCTGATGTTTCTCGCCTGACAGCAACGTCCATCCGTTCTATGTAGCAGAAAACGTGACTCATCGGAGAAGACGACCCTTTACCAATCATCGGTGGCCCAATTCCGATACTGCCGGCAAATTGAAGCCTTTTTTTCCAATGCACCTTTGTTACATAGGAGCAGTGACCATCCGTCGGGTTCGGAGCCCCATACACAGTCGTGTTCACTGAACTGTTGTTTTAGACACGTCTGGTGGCCCCTGGTTGATTTTCATGGTGCGCTGCTCCACTGTAGCGTGTCGTTTGGCTCTCGCGCACCTTCTTAGCCGACGTTCACCTCCCACACCAATGGTACGCCGTGCTCCGCAGTTTCCACGTAGGTTATTCCCAATGGTGTCATTTGTCCACTCACAATACACTGTCACCACTGCAGCACATGAACAGGTCACACACTGCGCTGTGTGAGAAATACCGCCACCCCGGGCCCGGAAGATAATACTCATCGTGATGTTCTTTTTCCACATTTTTAGTCATTTGTCTGCTTATAGTAAAGATTAAAAACATGGCATTAAACTAATCTAGAAAGTGAAAGCCTCATCAGTCTTGTAATAAACAAAGTAATTCTAATAATAAAAAACGGCTGCAAAGATATTATCGTTTGAGGAAGTGCAGATCGGAAATGGAAAATTTGACCTGGACACAGGGGCATCAATGACCCTTGGTCATGAAAGGGTTAAAAGGGAAACGCTGAACACCGTGGTCTCCAATCTGGCTCTGCAGATGATGCAACTACAGCATGATGGGACTTGTAGTTTTGCAGCAGAGCCAAAGTTAGACCACCGCCCTAATACTTCATAAAACACGGACAAAAACGGAATTTACCCTTTTGTGTGTTAATTCTTGAACTGTAACTAAACTTTCTACAAACTTCTGACATGTCATAGTGACGCGTCAGAAGTTTATTGAAAGTTTAGTTACTCATTAAGGGGGTTCTCCATTTCAAGCCGCATAAGGCTAGGACTCCATCATGAACAACGGATAGGTCATCAGTATTAATCGATGCAGGTCAGACACCCGGACCCCGCACCACTCAGGCTGCCTCCGGGCGCAGGACCATGTTGCCGGAAGAACTTGGCTCCTGTCTAAGAATAGCAGCCATTCGGCGGTATTGCAGCTCTGCTCCGATTCAAGTGAATAGCACCAGAGCTGCAGTTCCGCCGGACGGCCACTATGCAGTGGTCGGAGTCATCTGCTTCCGGCTCCAACTACAGCATCCCGTTCCAAACATCCGGTGAATGGAGGCAGCCGGAGTTGCGGATCGGTGTGGGGTCCGAAAGACGGACACGCACCGATCATATACGGATGACCTATCCGGTGGTCATCAGTTTTCAGAAAGTGGACAACCCCTTTAAGGACCCAAACGACTGTGCTTGTGTCTCCGCAATTTATCCACATTTTTGCGGGCCCATTCATTTCTATGGCCCCCATGCACACGGCCAAGGTTTTCACAAAAACTCAGGACATCATTTTACGGTCCGGTTTTGCAGCTTCACAAACTGGGGACATCAATTTTTTTGTTGCGGATTCGTGAATCCGGAGGACACACGGAGGCACCACAAAAGCTTTTTTTTGCGGACAAATGGACCGCAACGGATTTGTGGTTTTGCGGCCGGTGTGAGTGGCGGTAAGCCGCAAATTTACTGCGACTCGAAGGTGAACTAAAGTGTGTGCTAGGAAGTGCCAATGTATACTCCGGCCATTCAATAGGCATGAGAGCGGCAGGAAAGAGGTGGCAAAACCAGCGCACTGTATGATTAGTGTTGTCCCCTGCCGGTACAGCCAGGGGCGGACATTATGGATGTGCCATAAATGTCCAACATGGGCAAAGCCCTTTAAAGTTTTCACTCACTGTGGTGGCCTCCTCAAACACTATGGGGCCCCCCGACTTCAGCACCACAAATACACTTATTTTATTATTGGTTTACTACTTTGGTTTTAGTATTTTGCTGCATAAAGTAAGTTTTCTTCTACTAGTGCATTGGTTATTAGAATTGCAAGTATTTTATTTAAAAAAAATAATATATTTTTTACTTTTCTGTCCTCACCTCCTCGGTTCGGCACGATTAGTGTATGTGCACACACACTAATTACGTCCGTAATTGACGGACGTATTTCGGCCGCAAGTAGTGGACCGAACACAGTGCAGGGAGCCGGGCTCCTAGCATCATAGTTATGTACGATGCTAGGAGTCCCTGCCTCGCTGCAGGACAACTGTCACGTACTGTAATCATGTTTTCAGTACGGGACAGTAGTTCCACGGAGAGGCAGGGACTCATAGTGTTGTACATAAGTATGATGCTAGGAGCCCGGCTCCCTGCACTGTGTTCGGTCCGGGACTTGCGGCCGAAATACGTCCGTCAATTACGGACGTAATTAGTGTGTGTGCACATACCCTTACATTCCTATAGGTGAAGTATCGCACGTTAGTCCTGCTTGATAAGTGCAATGAGCATTATAAAGTCAGTTACACGAGTGCTTTGTGTTATACTCAGTTGTTAAAGATGGAAATTATTTGCATTATTTATGTTTGTTACTTGTGTTCTGAACTAGTAATAAAATGTGCAATATAGATTTGTATAGTTTTATATTCTCCCGGCGTGGTTAGGTTATGGGGGGCCCAGTCACATTCTTTGCTCAGGGGCCCTCTTCAATCAGTCTCTGAATACAGCTACAGGAGAGCACAGCACCCCCTTACTCCTCATGCGATGGCCTCTTTATGTGCTCCCCAGCATAGCCCCCCCAAGCATACAGTTGTAGAGTTTTTCCCAGGAGGAGACTTCTCAGGGTTTCCCCTATTCATATGATGAAGGTTGGGAATACTGCCCTGTGTCTACTCATGTCCACCATGTGCTCGTCATCCAAATATATTGGAGGTGCAGCCTTACAATGGTGAAGATATCCCTAACCAACCCCCACCAAGGCTGTGGCACTGTCCATCACTGGCGCCATCTACGGGTCTCAGAGTTATGCCCCCAGAAGGGGTACAACACCCAGTAGATTTCTGCAGCCCCTTCATCCTAGCATTCGGTAGGGGTGCCACATATCCCCCCCAAATGCCATTTTAATGGTAAAGGTGAACATACATGGCCCTCGTGTTACTAAAGAAAGCAGGAAACGGTAACGGATGTTTAGGATTGGCTCCTATGAGGTGTATTCAATTACATTGCACTGATAGCAGGCAGATAGACAGGGTCATGCTGGGACTTGTAGTTCCACAGCAGCTGATGAGCAACCTCCGGACTCCTTCAGATGAATCATCTCTACATAATGAGATCACAGCTCGTGAAGGGCATTAAAGAGCAATTCCAGCAATACCCATATACAGCATTGCTTACTGATACGGATGATGAGGATGATGAGAATGCTAATAATGATCTCATATTTTACGGAAATGTGGATTGATCTGATCATCAGTCGCTTTTTTTTCTCCTGTCCTCATTCAATTCCATGCGGTGCAGCACAGATATATCGACGACTTTTTTCTGTGTGGGATTTATATTACTGTTCATCTTGATCCTCCTGGTGCATGAAGGGAATACCACAGCTACAATACCAGCACAATGGGAAGAAATACACTATAGTAAAGACCGACACAAGCTGAGAAGTAAGGGGGGGATGTAACCCTAATATTTCAGATCTATCCACCACTTGGGTCTGTGGCGGAGCTGGTTGACCACCCTCATGGGCACTGTAATGGCTGGCATTAGTAGTAGTCACGCAGCATCTGCTACCCATCAATGGCTGAATAGAATATTAATATTCCATCTACCGCTATATGTGATAGAAACACAAGCTGGCGGCCATATATATATGTATACTGATCCGTACAACTACTCCGGTAAAGCTCAGTGAGTATAATGGACTATTTATGCTCCAGAAGATAGACAGAGGATTGATGACAATGAGTCTTTTGTTCGGCCGGCGCCATTTTACTCCCCTCAATCCTGCAGTTTTTCGGTTGTGCGTTCATGTTTTATTTGACATTTCTGGACTGCGTTTTCATTGTTTGCATTTGCAAAGCCCCGTAGTAATCCACCTACTCTAGGTGAGACATCGCTGCGGAGGCGGTGATTTCCCAGAAGGCATTTAAAGCGTTAAATTACTGGGCAAGAGAGACAAGAGCGAGGCTACGGTGCCAACCAATCCGTGGCGAGGCAGGCAGCGCCAATGAGAGGAGAAGATGAAGCTCGCGCTCTCCCACTACAGCCTGCAGGAGTCAAATCAGTTCACCATAGTAAACAAGAGCGAGAGGGAAGGGAGGGTGAGGGGCCGGGCAGCGCTGCAGAGGGAGGGGGGGGGGATATTAAGATAGAAAAAAAATAATAAGAGGAGATGGGAGGAATAGCAGGGAAGAAGGAGAAGCGTGTGACAACCCAACACATCAGCAGGGAACACAATGTTCCTTCATTAAATCAAGTGACTGAAGACCCAGGACTTCAATGAAGGGGGGGGGGGGGTTGTGGGGAAGCATCGACGTGTATAAGGCCTCGTTCACAAAATAGGCCATCAATAGCTGATGGGTCGGGGTCCGACTCCCAGGTCCCCCGCCAATCAGCTGTTTGAAAGGGGGTGCAGCGTTTGTACAGCGATTCACAGGTATCGCAGCCCTCTTCTCCCGTTCACTTCAATGGGAAAAGGCTGCAATACCTGTGAACCGCCGCTTAGGCCCCATGCACACGACCGTATTTTTTCCCTCCCGTAAATACGGGTATCCTTTTTTTTTTTTTTTACATGGTATGGCATCAATCACAGGTGTACGTTAAACTTATACCTTGGTGAGCTTTCCCAGGTCCAGAACCTGCAGGAAGAGCATCAAGTAGCGCTCGGCCCTGAGGAGCTCCTGATGTCACTGTCCATATATGGCCGGTGACATCACGGGCTCACTCAACAAGTGGAATCCCTAGCCACAGTGTTGCCAACGCTCTGGCTGGGTATTCTGGCATCTCAAAGACCCTAACGCCACTGTCCATATATTAACCGTGATGTTAAGGACATTCTCAAGATAGGAGTCCTCGGCCAAAGCGCTTGCTTGCCTAGTTGAAAGCCTCTGACGTCACTGTCCATATATGGACAGTGACGTCGGGGGCTTCCCCGGGCTCAGCGATTAAAGTAGCGCTGTGCCCGCAGAGTTCAGGTGACTAATCTCACTGTATGCCTATACAGTCGGATACGTTGTTGCCATCCGTCGGAGGTATACATCGGGACTTATCTCGACGCATACCTGTGATGGAAGGAAGTAACTTGATGTAAACATGAGCGGGCCAATGATTGGGAACGAGTGTTCACATGAACACCCCTTCCCAAACATTGGCCTGTGTAAAAGGAGCTTTACGTTGTACTGTACTTTATTGCGGATCCCGCAACAAATCCGCGATATATGAATCCTACATTAGGCTAGGTTCACGTATAGCGGAACAATTTGTGGTGAATCCGCAGCAAAATAAAAGCCACACTGTAGGTCAATATCTACACTGAACGTAGCTTAATGGTATGTTCACATGGCGTTTACTTCACGCGGATTCCACACCTAAATCTGCGCGGACTCTGTCCACAAACCGCCTTTCCTAGATTTTAATGGAAAATCCGCGCCGCAATTCAAATACTACAGAATTTTCCACCGCAGATTTCTAATACACGTCGTGGCGAAAAAAAAAATAGTGACCAAGATGCGTGGGTAAATCCACATAAAAAAAAAATACTTGAGTAAAGGGTGAATTTCTGACGCGGATTTTGGACAGGATCTGAATCATCAGTGGAAATGTGTATGGACACAGCCGGACTGTCTTCTGTAGGGAGAAACAAGGGTCACATGGGTTCATTGGACCAATCCTTTGTTTTCCCTGGAGATCAGCGGCACCACAGGTGTCTGGCAGCCGCTTATCCCCCCAACCTATTGAAACAACATGGCTGGGCCAAACATGCAGAGGCGCCTGGGAAGATTGCTGGATCATCGGCTGATGGCTATCTGTATGTATGTCCAGCTCAAAGCCAACCAATGTGAGGTTTAGGAGGCCTGGTAGACTCTCGGCCAATAAATAGAGAAACCGATCACTTATCAGACCGTTTTTTTTTTGTTTTAGGTCTTACTTTCCCTGAAGATATGGGGCTGTCAGATACCTCTGGCGCCGATTGTCTCAAAGCTTTACTGAACTAGCATAATATTACATACATTTGACCGACCCGTCATCACTGAAATGAATGGAAGATTCAGATTCCGCCAAGTTAGGGCATTCTGTAACGCCCACTGGGTTTAATGAAGAATTAAACATACCGGACCACCTAGAATGGGCCTACCTCGTTCTCAGGATTGGTGGGGCCACCTGCCGGACCCCAACTGACAGCATTTGTTATGGCATGTGGGTACGGGCGATTATGGGGCTTTAACCCTATATAAATCGTAACGGTGACGCGGAGATACCCAGCAGAGAATTATGTTTTGTGGTTTTCGTTTTCAGAACACGTTGCACCCTTCTACACAAACCTAGAGGGAGCATAGTACGATACGCAAGACATATTGTAAGTGTGAAACCGGCGGAGGAGGGGCTCAAATAAACCACAAACGCCAGAAATGACAAAGACAAAAAGTTTGCCAAAAAAAATAGCAAGAAATATTGAGATAAAGCGCCAAAGCGCTCAGCGCTGCCCTCTGCTGGAAGACAAAAACATTACACCGAGGCTGATGCAAGAAATTACACGGGGAGGAGGAAAGGGTCTTGCAAGTATTTATGGTGAATAATTACGATAATCAGAAGATCGAACGTAATGTTGGCTAATAAAATGGATTTTGGGGCTTTTATAGGCAGCAATTTAGACAACCAGCAACAAGATGGGGACACCGAACATGCCAAGAAGGCGGCAGGACTTTCTGAAAGGAGACTATTTATACAGCTGGCGTGAGCTTAACCCCTTACTGCTTGAATATGCTAGAACTTCTATACTGGCCTCGACCAGTTTGCCCCTAATGCTTACAATGCTGAGCAGCTGATTGTGGGCGGGACTACCGTTTAGCTGACAGTTCTAAAAGCTTAGCCCCACCAGTTATACACAATGGAGTAAAGAGATCTAAAGGATGAAGCCATCAACAACCTCTGCACATGGACAGACCAGACAGAGCCGCAGAAGCTGCTGATGTAGAGAACACCCTTCATTACTTTCTCCTCTTTAGGACTCTTGTGGTTTATTTACCGGGACCCAGACAGCCCCTTTAAGTGCTGGAAGGTTGTGCCATGGGCCTGGGGCGAAAAAGCGTCAACCGCTCCGAGCCTAAAGGACTGCACATGGGATTCGGTTGGCCACATTTTAAACACTAGAATATTATTTTAAGGGGTCTTCCAGTCTTAAGAAATTGATGGCCTATCCTCCGGATAGGTCATCAATACTGGATCGGTGGAGGTCCGAACCCCCACCGATCAAGTATTGATGGCCTATCCTGAGGATCCTGACGCATTTTTATTTCTGCCTCTGAACTTCTACTAAGCCCTTAACGACTGGCAATACTATGTCATAAGACTGGCACGGGTGTCCTGTGCCGGCTAAAGCGGGTGTTCGTGGTCTAAAGACAGCTGGGCACCTGCTCTAAAGGGCAGGATCGATTTCAACATCGATCTCACCCATTTAACCCCTTAGATGCGGCGCTCAACTCATCGGTACCCTGCAATTTCAGGGTGCCGATGGCTCCGATGGCCCCCAGGTCTGCCTGAGGCATGACCTAGCAGGTGCCTATCAGATTTACACAGACAGGCAATAATACGCTGCAATACAGAAGTATTGCAGTGTATTATAAGAGCGATCAGAAGATCTAGTGGGACTAAAAATAAAGTCATCAAAAAGTTTAATAAAGTTAATAATAAATAAAAAACCCACTTTTTTCCCTTATAAAATACTTTAATATGAAAAATCCGTAACGACCCCACCTATAAAGCGATTATATTATTTAGCCCGCACGGTGAACGCAGTAAAAAATAAAATAAAACAATGCCGGAATTGCTGTTTTCTGTTCCTCCTGGCTTCAAAAAAATTTGAGAAAAAGTGATCAAAAGGTCGCACGTATGGAACCAACTAAAAAAGTCGTTCCTCAAAAAACAAGCCCTCCTACAGCTGCATCGGCGTAAAAATAAACCCATTATGGCTCTTAAAATTTGGCGACACAAAAAGAAAAAAAAAAGAAAAAAAAAAAAAAAGTGTTTTTACTGTGTAAAAGTAGTAAAACCTACAAAATCTATATCAATTTGGTATCGCCACAATCGTAATGACCCGCTGAATAAAGTTATTATGTTATTGATACCACACAGTAAACGGCGTAAATCTAAGACGCAAAAAAAAAAGAGTAGCAAAATTACCCCCCCAAAAAAGTTTATCAATAAACTATATGTACCCCAAAATGGTGCTATTAAAAAAATACAAGACCTTATACAGCTGTCGACGCAAAAATAAAAAAGTTATAGGTCTTTGAATACGACGATATAAAAAAAACAAAAAAAAAACGTAAAAAAATAAAAAATAAAAATGGCACGGTCATAATGGTTTAAAATCGGCTGGTCACCAAGGGGTTAAAATCAATGGGAGGCAGAAAAAAGAAAACCCGCTTGCATTTCAAAATCTGCCCCATGTAAACTAGGTCTTAAGGGGTATCCACATGGAATGTCCCACATCTGGACCCGCAATTATCGTTAGAAAGAGGGTCCCCTGACCCCCCCCCCCAGGGAAGGTCGCAGACTGAACCGGAGAGGAATAACCCTTCTAAAACCGCTAATATATTTTGTTTGCGTCGGTTTAAGCTGGTGGCGCCAAAACATATTAGATTGTTGTCAGATCCTACGAGATCCAACTTTTTCTTGACGGAGGAAACTTTCCATTAGTTGGAATGAATCTTTTAAATAATATGCGCATAATAATCGTTAAAGATACGTCCGGAGATGGCGACCATTATCATTACGCGCATAGCCACCTTAACGACAATTACAACGCCTGACAGAACGCCAACTTGAGCCACTTCATCAATGAGACGGTGGCGCTCGCCTACTTTATGAATGAGTTAATCCGGGATCATTGAACACGCCGATAGAAAGACTTGTACATCAATGCAAAGCGAAAAAATACAAGACTGGACAATGTCGCCTGATTAATATTCTCCTGCGGACAACCCGGATAACGTGACGTCCAGTAATCTGTCCTGACTAGCGGGGGAAAGACAGATCATGTGCCCCCTGCTGGTCAGTATGGAACGCCTCCATAGAGGAGAACAATCTGTGAGCATCATATAGTCTAAACAGCACAAATGACGGCCTTTATAGCTCCCATAGAGGTTGTCATCCAGCTATTACAGGCTCCATCTGCCTAGTTATACACTAATACTTCTTCCACTCCGATACTGCAGCATAAGGAGGCAAATATGAATGTCAGGATGCTGGGAAAGTTGGGTGGCAGCTCAGCTTTCCTAGAAAGAGATAACGTTTCCATTTAGCCTTTTCAGATTTGTATCCGTGTCAAAGAAAACAGGCCGACGACCAACATGGCCGCCATTACAGCTCCCATAGAGGTTTTTACTCAACTTTCCTAGACTCCTTGCCTATTTACGCAATGATACCATAGTAGGGGTGTGTGTCAATGTATAACGAGGCAGATTTGTCTTGCGAGGGTCTGGTAAAGATGGATGACAACAGACCTGACCATCACGGGTTGTTAATCAGCTTTTCTAGAGTCCTGAAAAGCAAGTCTACCTGGTTTTGTAATGATTAAAGGATCAGTTCTGCCTTCGCTGGATGACAACCTCCGTGGGAGCCATGTTGATGGTTACCCAGCTTTCCCAGAAACGTGGGAGCTACACAGTGTGCCCTTGTTGGGGGACTCCAAGGTGGCATAGCCCTGAGGCCCCGAAAAAGACAGATCTCATAGAATACAATGTCCACCTATCAATCAGAAGAGATTCACATGCCCGCTGTGGGCCTCATTCATCAAAATGTCAAATAGGAACTGGTCTTGCAGCCCTTAGCAACCAATCACAGTGCAGCTTTCATTTTTCCAGAGCAGTGTCTGGTCTTGTTGCTCATAGCAACCAATCACAGTTCAGCTTTCATTTCACCAAAGCAGTGGCCGGTCTTGTTGCTCATAGCAACCAATCACAGTGCAGCTTTCATTTTTCCAGAGCAGTGGTTGTCCTGTTGCTCATAGCAACCAATCACAGTGCAGCTTTAATTTTTCCAGAGCAGTTTGAGAAATGAAAGCTAAGCTCGGATTGGTTTCTATGGGCCGCATTGCCGGTTTTCATTAAATATGAGGCCCACTGTGCCTCTGCATTCCCATATAGGCCATCATAGCATGCTGGAACTTATACAATAAACCATATCTGAGACTTCTATAGTCCCCCCCATTGCAAGCAGTGGTCATAGCGACGCATACATAATCCCTATAGGGGGACATAACACAAGCCTAGAACATTATCTAGACCTGGATGACAGGCCTGTCAATCACAACATCACCAAAAAGCTGAAAATAGTCTGTGTGTGATTTATTCCATATATACGGGGGGGCTGGGTCGACGTCTATATTGTACACCTGCATGTATACACTCCACAGGGGAGGGGAGCGCTGAGTCATCGGATGGATTTGGAACCAGAGGACGGGTGTTTGGAGAACCCGGTGATACACGCCGGCCTCCTCCCACTCACACTCACGCTTGGCAGTCGGCCCCGGGATCACTCGCACTCTTCATTTCCATCAGATTATTTTTAACAAGCCGCCTTAGGTTAACCCTGAATTCCCCGAATGCCAGGTGTTTATACGCGGGAAAAAAGTTGTCGTTTCACATTCTACAGACACGACTGTACAGATAATGACATGGCGAGACTGCTGCC